>NC_069502.1:208731624-208896624 GCF_027579735.1 Bombina bombina
GCAGGCAGACGAGTTAAGGAGCAGCAGTCTTAAGACCGCTGCTTCTTAACTCCTGTTTCCAGCGAGCCTGAGGCATCGTGCGGAAACAGGTGTATACGGCCCTATTCGGGCTGTGATAAATCAGCCCCTAAAGGCTAAATTTATTAAAAGTCAAGCGGGCATGATTCGCTTTAGCGAATCCTGTCCGCTCAACATCACATAACATACACTGTCTGCATTTAACATTGCACAAGCATTTCTAGAGAAATGCTTGTGCAATGCTGCCCCCTGCTCACTGCAGGGGCTGGGGCTGTCAATTATCCCGATCTTATTGAATTGGGATGATTTCACTCGGCCATCTGTCTGACAAGTTAAGGAGCAGCGATCTTATGATGGACCTCCAAAGCAGCATCCACTGCTTGATAAATGGAGCCCTAAATGCTTTTGCATTGTCTTTTTATCATGCATTTGTCGATTATGCAAATCTACTGTATTTACTGGTCATTTAAAAAAAAAATTGGCCTAGATTCAATAAAATGTATTTGTTAAACTATTATCTCCTTGGAAAAAAAAAAAACTTGCATTATCACAACTCAGGAACTGCGAAATTCAATTTGCGACATCAGCTCTATTATAATTAATCCAACCAAACTCATCTCACAACCATTAACTTCTTCCCACATAGAACAAGTAGTGTGCATCACCATAAAGTCTTCAAAACATTACTAAACACACAAATGAAAATGTAAAACAACGGCTCAATAAAGCAGTCCACTCTAAGGAGCAATAGAATTCCGTATGCCAGATACATAACATGAGCAATAGAATTCCGCATGCCAGATTCTTCACAGGAGCAATAGAATTCCGCATGCCAGATACATAACATGAGCAATAGAATTCCGCATGCCAGATTCTTCACAGGAGCAATAGAATTCCGCATGCCAGATACTTCACATGAGCAATAGAATTCCGCATGTCAGATACTTCACATGGATACTTTACAGGAGCAATAGAATCCTGTGTGCCGGATACTTCATAGGAGCAATAAAATTCTGTGTGCCAGATACTTCATATGAGCAATAGAATTCCGCATGTCAGATATTTCACATGGATACTTTACAGGAGCAATAGAATCCTGTGTGCCGGATACTTCATAGGAGCAATAAAATTCTGTGTGCCAGATACTTCATATGAGCAATAGAATTCCGCATGTCAGATATTTCACATGGATACTTTACAGGAGCAATAGAATCCTGTGTGCTGGATACTTCACAGGAGCAATAGAATTCTGCATGCCAGATACTTCACAGGAGCAATAGAATTCTGCATGTCAGATACTTCACACGGATACTTCACAGGAGCAATAGAATCCTGTGTGCCGGATACTTCACAGGAGCAATAGAATCCTGTGTGCCGGATACTTCACAGGAGCAATAAAATCCTGTGTGCCGGATACTTCACAGGAGCAATAAAATTCTGTGTGCCAGATACTTCACATGAGCAATAGAATTCCGCATGTCAGATACTTCACATGGATACTTTACAGGAGCAATAGAATCCCGTGTGCTGGATACTTCACAGGAGCAATAGAATTCCGTGTGCCACATACTTCACAGGAGCAATAGAATTCCATATGCCAGATACTTCACAGGAGCAATAGAATTCCGTGTGCCAGATACTTCACAGGAGCAATAGAATTCCACATGTCAGATACTTCACACGGATACTTCACAGGAGGAATAGAATCCTGTGTGCCGGATACATCACAGGAGCAATAGAATTCTGTGAGACAAATACTTCACAGGAGCAATAGAATTCCATATGCCAGATACTTCACATGAGCAATAGAATTCCGTATGCCAGATACTTCACATGAGCAATAGAATTCCGTATGTCAGATACTTCACATGACCAATAGAATTCCGTATGCCAGAACTACACATGTTGATGATTATGGCAGTGGCGGCCGGAAGGGGAGGAGCTAGCAGCAACGTGGGACGCTAGCACCGAGCTCAGAGGATTTGGGCTCTATCGATCTACCCCATCTGCGCTATTCCTTGGCCGGTAAAGACATGCACTGGCCTGGATACAATACAGCAGAGGCCGGCTGCCTGGAGGCAGATAGACTCAGCTGCAGAGTCACGACGCCAAGGGGCGTTCTAACACTGCACACCCACATACCCGAACCACAAGGAAACATTCCAACCCTCTGGGTCCCTGATTGGCTGTACCTGGATTGATGGTGTTTGGAGGCGGAGAGGAGCTGACAGATCCGACTGAACAGACTTGCGCTGTGAGTCTGGACGTGCCTAAGACCGACGACTTTCTCACCTACTGAAACTCCTAGGATTGTACCTGGTCTGGTGGTGCTCCGTTTTGGCATTGATAGGGGAGCGGAACTGAAGGAGCAGGCTGAGGCTAAGGCCGTAGTCGCAGAGGTGTCTGAGATCGGCGGCCCTTCTAGACAGCGCTCCTGGACGATTCCCCCCCTACCAAGCGGAAACGTTAAAAATCCCGGCTCCAGGATACAGGAACTTGCCGATGGGGACCGGCTCCAAGTGATGTGGCATTGAATTCCTCCAGAAGAAGCAGGTACCACGGGCAAGGCTCGTTTTCTTTTGTCTCTTCTCCCTGCATTACCCTAAGTTCTCTAAGCCCTTAACTGCAAATGATCTGGGACTCCCTGGAAAACTAGACCTGGACATTGAACTGGGGATAAAAGTTAAAGTGGTCTGGGGTAAAGGGGAAGACTGACTTCCACCATTTTTCTGGAAACTACAGCCTAAAAAACTTTATTATAGACTGTCCAAGTGCGTTTTACAGGATATGTGGCTAAGTGGATCTTAACAGGGAAAGGTTGAGGGTCCCAATCCAATAGAGGGTTTAAAAATTGATAATTTCTACAACGAATAAGCTAGTGGCCCAACTTATAATTATATCACTGGCACAAATTTTAAAAATTAACCAGTATCGTGCAGGATTTCCCAAGTAAGAACACAAGTACTATTATCCTAAGATACTAGGAGAAGTGAGGGGGAAGAAAAGTGTTACCCCCAGCAGGCAATGCTCCCCTGGAAATAGTTTTTTCTTTTCTTGGCTGCATGAAAGATATGTTATGTGAACTGGGCTTGAATTAAATACAATCTCTCATCTATGCTAAATTTCTGAGCAAAGACTGCAATGTATAAACATGGACTCTAGTGCTTGAACTGTACATGCTGAATGTGATCTGTTTAGTGCAATAGAGTAATATTTTGATAGAGCCTATTTGGGGCCCTATCTTCTAATCATAATTATAAAAAGTGGCCATACTTTGCTGTTTAGTACTTTGCATAATAGGTCTGGCGTAGTGTTGCTGTGGGTATATAATGCTCCCCTAAGATTACCTGTTTCTATAGATAGGATATATCCAAATGGTTAAGTTTTATACACAGTAAGGACCTGGTCTAGAGGTTTAAAAAAAGGAGAGGAAAGAAAGGAAGGGAAGAAAAAGAAGGGAAGAGAAAAGAAGGCATAAAAGGAAAGAAAAAAGATTTTTTTTTGTGTTTCTTTTCCCCTCTATAAATATATAGTAGATAGCGGTTCAAATACTGTGGCGAGTTGCAAAGTTAGCAATAGGAAACTGTAATAGGTGATTTAAGCGGTAGATACACTGTTTTTTTTTTTGTTTGTTTGTTTTTGTTTTTGTGTGCAAGGTTTTCTTCTGTATACAGCTCTTTTTATATTATAATCTTTACACAAAAGTATTATTGTTACTGGAATGTTCACAATGATAATTCACTGCTGATTACTATTACAATTAGGAGGTTGGATTGTATGTAGAAAAAGTTTTACACATAATTTCACTATTGTTGTGTGGCTGGTTTTGCCTTTGACCAGCGTGGAAAGGGGAAAGGGAAAAAAGGATCTTTTAAGTTTTTTTTTTTTTTCCTTTTTCTTTTTTTTTTGCTTTTTTGAACACGGTTGTAAAGCACTTGCTATTGTCACTACGATAGACACTTGCAAGGTAGAGAGGACACAAAGCAAGACATAATTACAATACTCCCAAAAATTTGGGAATTTGTCCCCCTACTGGATAGATCTATTTTTCTATATGGAAAGATATATTTCACACTCCAAATCACTATCACCCAATATGCCGCCTAAATCAAAGGATAAAAAAAACAAGCCCAATGGAAGTAGTCCAGAAAAATGAAACAAGCTTAAACTGTACAGATAATCCTCCCCTATTACAGCAAATCTCTGAGCTAATTATGCCACAATTTGAGTCCTTAAGACAAGAAATGGCCGCGGCTACAAATTAAACAATTTACATCACGGATGAATGAGTTAGAAACCAGAGTTTCAGATATGGAAGATAGATCAGGTGTACAAGATCAGATGATCAATTCGCATGATAGCAAACTTAACTTTTTACAATCTAAAATGGAGGAACTTGAAGATAGGTCTAGGCGCAACAACCTTAGGGTTGTTGGCCTACCAGAAACAGCAGAATACCAGGACTTGATAAATTTTGCATCTATCCAGCTTCCCAAGCTGGTAGGGAGTACTATCGACAATGTAAGGATACCTATAGAGAGAGCCCACAGAATAGGAGAGCCCAGAAGAAATCTAGATGGCCCAATTAAACCTAGGGTAGTAATCATTAAATTCTTAAATTTTCAGGATAAATTCCACATACTTAGATTGTACCGTAAAAATAACAATATTATGCTGGGGTCCAATAAACTATTATTATTTCAGGATTTTTCATATGAGACTCAAAATAAACGTAGGGAAATGGCCCCATTTTGTTCGCAGTTAATCAGAGCCAACCTAAGAGCAAGACTTGTATATCCAGCAAAGATTGTAGTGGATAAGGATGGAGAAACACACACCTTTACGAAAACTGAACAAATTAAAGCATACTGTCAGAGTCTAGGGATAATATAACATTGACTGGACAAGGAAATGCATAGCTTAAACGAATATAAGGTTAACAAGATGGATTTTTTTTTGTTCTTTCTCCTTTGCCCTGTTATTTATTTTCTTTGGCACAAGAGAAGAACAGATAATGGTAGGAAAAGTAACATGGGTTTATGGGGGGGGGGGAGGAGAGAAGAAGGGTTTTTTTTTTTTTTTTTTTTTGTTGTTTGTTGTTTTGTTTTTTTTGCCGTTCTCTTATCCCTCCATAATACCTTAAATGGTTAAACTAAACTTCCTCTCCTGGAACATTGGAGGGATTTCATCCCCGATCAAAAGGAAACTGCTGATTAGACACCTAGGGAAACAGAAACCTGATTTAGTGTTTCTACAGGAGACCCACCTCCGGCCCAAGGAGGCCATAAAACTTAAAAGTAAATGGGTGGGGGAGGTAGTGTTCACCCCCTACGATAAGACCAACAGAGGCTTGGCTATCTTAATAAATAAGCAACTGAACTATAATATTATCTCAGTCCTCAATGATATCAATGGGAGATTTCAAATTCTTGAGATAGAAATTAACAACTGCAATTTTGTTATATGTAATGTATATGGACCGAATGTGTTAGATAAAGATTTTTGGGAGGATATTAGTCTAAAGTTGTTCCTACATATTGGGAAAAATATTGTGGTAGCTGGTGATTTTAATATGGCTTTCTCACATATTTTGGACCGATCAAAGTCTAGATTTGCTCCAAGAAAAGCTAGGGAAGCAATTATTTTACAAAAATTTTGCCAGAAATTGGCCTTGCAAGATATATGGCGGTTACAAAACCCGGATCAGCGGGAATACACATGTGCGTCAAGTGTACATTCCTCCTTTTCTCAAATTGATTATTTTTTAATCGCGAAACATATGTTAAAAATGAAAATCGGGACTGCGATTCAGGATATTGTGATTTCAGATCACGCTATCATCTCTTTAGAGATTGGTTTGACTGATAAACCCTCAATAGGAAACAATAGGTTATTCTTTCCGCGATATTTGATTAACAACGTCCATTTTAGAAAATGGATGCAGAATAGATGGTATCAATTCCAGGTTGATAACGCAAGCTACCTAGATAGACCAGAAATATTCTGGGAGACAGCGAAGGCTGTCTTTAGAGGGGAGATCAAGGCGTATTTAGCAAGAGTTAAGGCGATCCGGGGCAAGAGAGAGGAGCAACTCTCTAACACACTGAGAAATAGCTACCGCAAATATCTTAGCAATCCTTCTATTGATCTATGGAATAAATATAAAAACAGTAAATCAGTATATGATCTTTTCTTAAAACAACAGTCAATTTCAGAGGAACAAAAACTTAAAGCTTTCTATTCAGGGGTACAGGGTGTTTCGGCTAAATATATTGCGGGAATCATTAAGATTAGACAACAAAAAAACTATATTGCAGCATTGAAAATTGGGAATAATAGAGTGACCGACCCTGTAGAGATAAGGGAAGCTTTTTTTCAAACTTTTCAACACCTTTATGCTACCAAGCAGGTCAATATGGTAAATAAGGAGCAGTTTTGGCAACAGGTAAGTCTACCCCAAATAGGAACAGAAGATCTTTAGAGACTCAACGAACCTATATCTGGGGAAGAAATAGTAAGTGCTATTAAAAAGTTAAAATTTGGAAAAGCTCCCGGACCAGATGATTTGCCGGCTGAATTCTATAAAATACTTCTGGAACAAATATCTCCAGTCTTAGGTAAATTATTTAATGAATATTTTGTAGGTAATAAACCACAATCTTCATTATTTGCGGCATCTAACATAGTGCTGATACTTAAGAAAGGTAAGGACCCAGAACTTCCATCCTCTTACAGGCCAATTTCACTCCTTAACCAGGATTATAAAATCCTCATGTACATTTTAGCTAATAGACTAAAATCTCCCCTAGGATCTATGATACATCCTGATCAGACAGGTTTTATGATGGGTAGAAATCCAGTTAAGAACTTACGGAAAGTCCAATTAGTATTGGACCATTATTGGAATAAACTGGAGAAGAAAAGACATTACGCTAAACCTGATCAGGCTATCCTCACAATTGACGCCGAAAAAGCGTTTGATTCCATCATATGGGATCATCTGTTTACTTCATTGGAGAACTTTGGTATAACGAGGATTTTCCAACAATTCATTAGACAGCTTTACCTAGAACCAACTTCTTCAATAATAGTGAATGGGC
Source organism: Bombina bombina (assembly GCF_027579735.1). NCBI lineage: Eukaryota > Metazoa > Chordata > Amphibia > Anura > Bombinatoridae > Bombina > Bombina bombina. The sequence goes on from NC_069502.1 coordinate 208,738,743, forward strand.
ATCCTACTAATAAGATAGTTCTTAGGCGTGGCACGCGTCAAGGCTGCCCATTATCACCATTCCTTTTTAATTTATCTATTGAACCATTGGCAATCTATCTACGGAAGGCAATGCAGGGCATTCAGATTGGAGGAGTTAGAGTGGTTCTTTCATTATTTGCAGATGATCTGTTACTTTTCCTCAGTAATACAGCTGTTTCTATCCCTCGGCTTATTACGATATTCAACATATTTAGCTCGTTTTCAGGCTATAAAATTAACTATGAGAAATCAGAGATTTTGTGGATACATAAACCCTGTGATCAGAGAAACTATCCTTTTATGGAAACAACACAGATCACATATTTAGGCATTACACTGAGCAAAGATCCTAACCTATGGTATGATCTTAATTTTAAGCCATGTATTAGAGGACTGGATAGGAAGCTTCAGAATTGGGGCAATTTACCGCTTTCAATTACAGCCCGAATTATGTTGATCAAGGTGGTCCTGTTCCCAAAGCTCTTATATTTTCTGCAGAACCTCCCTTTGCTACTATATAAAAAAGACTTGACCTTTCTTTATAGGAGCTTCAACCGATTTATCTGGCAAGGAAAGAAACCATGTATTTCCATATTTAAATTAACATTACCAAAAGTCTATGGAGGGATGGCATGTCCTAATGTTAAATTTTATAATTATGCAGCTTTAGCTAAATTCGCGTTAGACTGGATTTCTGAAAAAGAGTTAGTTTCCTTTTTCGAGATTGAAACATCAGTAATCAAGCCTTTTAACTTAAAGGCAATTTTACACCATCCTGCAAATAGACTTCCTGGAACAATATACCAATTGACTACATTTAAATTCATAATACAGGCTTGGCAAAAAATATGTAGTGAATTAAGAATCGATTTTCGGAAATCAGAGTTTTTACCCTTACGGGGTAACCCAGGCTTTTCGCCGGGATTAGACCCCTCAATATTCCAGATATGGTCGGAGCGGGGAGTGAACTACATAGTGCAGATATGTGAAGGTAATAACTTGAGGTTGCAATCGTTTGAGAAACTATCTCATCAATTTAATCTCCCTAGGACTAGTTTTTTTGCCTACTTACAGGTTAGACATTGGATTGAGAAATTGAGACAGGATACAGGGCTGGAAATTGACAGTAAAGAACTAAAAACAATCATTAGAGAATACCATGAGGGGGTGAGCACTATTTCTCGCATTTATGACACCATTCTGAAAATCGGGGGGAAGCATAATATTTTGGATATAACGAATAAGTGGTCCAAAGATAAAATTACCTTAGACACCACGACAATTTTGCAGAGCATAGCACTGGTCTCAGGCACTACGATTATGCATAGCTGGAAAGAATCACACCTGAAAATGATATACAGAGTGTATCTTACACCGGCTAGACTAGCCAAATGGGATCAGGAAAGGAAAAACTGTCCCAAATGCTATTCTGAGAATGCAGATCTGACACATTGTTTTTGGACATGTCCAAAAATATATCAATTTTGGCAGAAAATAATCTTCTGGGGCATTAAAATAACAGGGATAAGAGTTAAACTCACTTTACCTCAGATCTTCTTCCTATGCAAATATACTCTCGCTGTGCCTAACAATAGATTTGTTAATCTACTCATACTGATAGGACGGAACCTAATTCTTAAAAATTGGAGAGGCAAAAAAACCCCTAGATTTAAAGATTTCTTAAAAGAAGTACACCATCAGATGGTGTTCGAACAATATAATATAAGAGATATTAATTCCAAACAGCTGCCCCGGTTTTTTAATAAGTGGAAGAAATATATTTGCTCCCTCCCATTGGAAACACAGAGACAGGTGGTATTTTATTGGAAAAGGTCCACTTGGATACAACAACAAATTGAAAGGGGGAATCTTTCGAGGCTCTGGTTTTCAGAGGAATAGATTCGAGAAGTGAAGTCCAAGGAGGTCTTTAATGTATTTTTTTTTTTTTTCTCTCTCTTCTCCCCCCCGTTGTTCTCCCCTAGGCTTGATTCAGAGAGTGTTGTGCCAATTAGTGTATTAGGATCAAGTTTCTCTAAGGAGCACTATATAGATCTTATGAATAGAAAGGTACCCTCTAATAAGTATCAATAGTGGTCCCGAAAACCAGGTATATATAAAGAAGTAAATATGCTGATCTTAGATGTAGATATTTCAGGGAGTCCAGTTTTTAAAGGCATTAGGGTCAGTTAACCAGTGGCCATTGATCAGCTTAATTTGGAGTATTCAGTTTAGTAACGGAAATAAGACTCAACGACCATATTGAAGCCAGAAGAAGTTATTTTTTTAGTTAAAGCTGACCCGCTTTTGATTGCAAATAGTGACTAAGGAGTCTTAGAAGAGTTAGAGGAGAATAATTTAATTTATGGAACCATTCAAACGTAGATAAGCAGGAATGTACTCGAGCTTCTCTCCTGGGAGGGAAAGGGCGTTTCAGATTGTTTTTTTTTTTTCTTTCTTTCTTTTTTTTGCTTCATTCCTCTTTCCCCTAATGGTAAATTCAGAGGTAGAGGATGTTATTCAATGATACCATAGTTAAATATGGAGTCTTTTCGAATTATTATCTTATTGTATTCCTCTTATGATATATTTGATTTATACAGATACTTCACATGAGCAATTTTATTCCGTATGCCAGATACTTCACATGAGCAATTTTATTCCGTATGCCAGATACATAACATGAGCAATAGAATTCTGCATGCCAGATACAGAACATGAGCAATAGAGTTCTGTATGCCAGATACATAACATGAGCAACAGAATTCTGCATGCCAGATACTTTACAGGAGCAATAGATTTCCGCATGCCACATACTTCACAGGGATACTTCACAGGAGCAATAGAATTCTGCATGTCAGATACTTCACACGGATACTTCACAGGAGCAATAGAATTCTGCATGTCAGATACTTCACATGGATACTTCACAGGAGCAAAAGATTTTCGTGTACCGGATACTTCACAGATTTCTGTGTGCCAAATACTTCACAGGAGCAATAGAATTCTGTAAGCCTGATACTTCACAAGAGTAATAGAATTCTGTATGCCTGATACTTCACAAGAGCAATAGAATTCTGCATGCCAGATACTTCACATGAGCAAAAGAATACTGTATGCCAGATACTTCGCATGAGCAATCAAATTCCGTATGCCAGATACTTCACATGAGCAATAGAATTCTGCATGCCAGATACATAACATGAGCAATAGAATTCCATATGCCAGATACTTCACATAAGCAATAGAATTCTGCATGCCAGATACAGAACATGAGCAATAGAATTCCGCATGCAGATACTTCATAGGAGCAATATAATTTCCGTATACCAGATACTTCACAGGAGCAATAGAATTCTGCATGCCAGATACTTAACATGAACAATAGACTTCCGCATGCCAGAAACTTCACATTAGTGATGTCGCAAACCTAAAATTTTGTATTCGCAAACAGCGAACGCGAACTTCCACAAAAGTTCGCGAACCGGGTGAACCGCCATAGACTTCAATAGGCAGGCGAATTTTAAAACCCACAGGGACTCTTTCTGGCCACAAAAGTGATGGAAAAGTTGTTTCAAGGGGACTAACACCTGGACTGTGGTATGCCGGAGGGGGATCCATGGCAAACTCCAATGGAAAATTACATAGTTGATGCAGAGTCTGGTTTTAATCCATAAAGGTCATAAATCACCTAACATTCCTAAATTGTTTGGAATAACGTGCTTTAAAACATCAGGTGTGATGGAGGCAGAGCTAGCTGCCAACAGGAGCAGACGTGTTGGAGGAGAGCTCCTGGAGTTGTAGCACTAGAAGTGGAATTTAAACCACATAAATACTTTTATTCGGGTGTCACTTTGACCCAGCATATTTCAACTTAATAGCCCTTCATTGCCACAGGGAAAAACAGGACTTTTGTAAATATTTACCAGTCCATTTGGGCCTGCAATACCGCGGCTGCTATTAGCCTCACCTAAGTGCATATTACTAGCTCCGGAGGGTAGGGGATCCGCTCCGGAGCAGAAGACTCTTACCATCATAACGGCTGGGAGGCCCTTCGAGACGCTGCACTTGTGCTTGGAGATCCTGTTGCTGTACCGGCCGCTCCGCTTTGCCGGGACCTCAAGCGGGAGTGGAGTACGGGATAGATCGCATGGACCGCAATCACAGGTGGCTACCGGACACCCCATCGACCAAGCCCCACAGCCTCCAACTTAGCACCCGACATCTGAGGACCTCGAGAACCGGAGAGAATTTGGGCACGAAGATCCGCCATCTTGGGGAAGGCCTCCCTCTGCCGCCACGCCGCGACCTGTGCTGGAGCACAGAGCGGTGAACGCACTACCTGCCGACTGCTGCCTATATCTGCTCTCGACCCCCTGGTCGCCCGGAGGTCTCCGCAGTCACATCCCATGATCCCCAGGACATTAGAGTTACGGATAACGTGGGTGCGGCCGGAGGCCTCCTAATCTGATTTGAGGCTGCAGGCTTCTGTACAAGCTCTGGAGGGTCGGGGCTCCACTCCAGAGCTGGGGCCTGGTATACTGAGGGCTGCTACAAGATACGCGGAAGACACATTAGGAAGAAACAAGGTGAGACTGTTTGTTACCTGTCCCTGGATCCCTAAAATAACGCTCCCAAGATAGTGCTCAGTTGACCAGGAGGCCAATGTGGATCTGAGTTGCCCCTGACAGGGTAAGGCCTACTCATTCATACGTTGACCTTGAGGCCTTCTCTAAATTTTGCTGGGAGCACCGCATCCCTCAGACATCCTTAAGGCCCTAAAGGGGGAAACACCACCACACACTGAACTGCCAATTACAATAGGAAATAACTATAGAAGTTAACTTAACATAAACTCCATCTGGGATCACCCCTCTCCTTAAGGGAACCTGGATTTGGGCCCTACCCTTAGTTATTAATATCTATCTGGCCTTGATAGCTGTAATTGGAACTGTCTCATATTCCTAGTGGGACACGCATCTGCCTTCTGGAGCACAGTGCACTACATTATTAAAACTGTGTTTGCCCTGCATATCTAGAGTACATTGTGTGACTCCTTACTAACTCTCAATTTGGTCCCCTGGAGCACATTACAACTAACCAAAGCTGCTGCGCCAGCTCAGGTGTCCCTGAAACTGCATTCAGGGTGTAGTGTCTTATTTGGTTAACTTGCACTTTTCCTTTCCAGGTTCTCTACCCCCTTTTATATTTTGGCTGCTGCGACAGCTTATGTGCATTGGGATACCTGATCACAGGTGAAGTGCTGTTTTGCTTTATTGCTTTAACTGCTTTTCTAACCACTCACTTCCCACAGGTCATTGTCATAAAATTATTCTGGTTGAAACTTAAATAAGTGTTTGCTAAAGTGACAACCCCTCAAGGCTCTCCCTTTCCGGCCTAGCTAGTCTGGGCTGGTCACTTCCACTTCCCTTTTTCCCTTCCTTAGTGTCGTATCCCCTTTCCCCGAACTAAGAGGTAGAGTGTTGAGAGCAGAGGTAACCTATTTTGCAGTGTTATCATATATTCAGAAATAGAGTATAGCAGAGCACGCTGGAAAGATGCAAATATTTCTCTCCTTTTTAGGGTATTCACTGGTTGAATTACAAGTTTGCAATGGTGTGTTGTGAATAACTCATTTTTTCCTAGCAACTGTACTCTCACATAACTATTTGTCTGGAGCATGAGCCCTTTCTTGATCTCCCATAGCAACTGTAGCTTAGAGATTGAGGTACAAAAGTGGAAAAGTGTTCAAGAAAGAGAGAATCCTGTTGCTTTTCTTAACCAACAATTTAAAGAAAATGTTTTTTTGAATAGCTGCTCCTGTCAGGGGGGGTGCAAAATGTTTGCTCACAAGTAAATATCACAAACAAAATTGAGCATCTAAAATAGAGTTGGAATACTAAAATATGCTCGCATTGTAGTAACGATATCAGTAAGAAACCATATAACAAAAGTATACTATAGAGTTTGTTGAGAATTGTTCCTGTCCCAGTATTCGCAATATTATGAAAGGAAAACATCAAACAGTCAAAGACTGTTTATCCAGGGCCCAAGCTAAAAAGAATTGTAAAGCCACAAACCAGGCAGTCATGGCTACAGCTGCGGATCAAGATAGCATGCCTGAAGACTCCCAAGTAGACCAAATGGATATTCCTTCTACTACCCTGGTGGGGCAAATAAGAGAGATATTTCAAACGGAACTGAGATCAGCAATAGCAGAACTGAAGTCAGACATTCTGAGTATCGGTAATAGAACCTCAGTAATAGAGGACAAAGTAGATGAAGTTATAGAGGACCTGACAGAAGTTCACTCTTTTATGACCAAACAGGAAAAACAGATCTCAGCATTAGAATCCCAAATTGAAGACCTAGAGAATAGGTCTCGAAGATCTAATATTAGGATCCGTAATTTACCAGAGACATTCGATAACCTTCAAGAAGTGCTACCTACTATTTTCAGGAAACTACTACCTGACATAGAAGAGGATTTCTTATTGATGGACAGAGCTCACAGAGCCCTAAATAGGCCTCAAAATCCTAACGCATCAAGAGATGTCATAATCAAGTTTCACTACTTCTCCACTAAAGAGAGGATAGTACAGGCCTCTAGGAAGTTTCCACAATTTGAAGGACACAAACTACAGTTCTACTCGGATCTCTCACCAACCACTTTAAAGAAACATAGAGATCTTAAGCCAGTTATTGCGGCCTTGCAGAAAGCCAAGTTGAAGTATAGATGGTCATTCCCTTTTAGGCTTATCTGTACACACCATAATACCTCATACTCCTGCACCAACTTAGAGGAAGGTATAAGGATGGTGAAACAAATGAAACTACCAATAGAAGAAACAGCCTTACCTTTACCTCAAAGAGCTCCCAAGAAAAGAACACAACGGATCTGGGACAAGGAAACAAGATCACAAACTCCAAGAAAGAGATCTCAGTTAACTGGAAATGACGATCCTGGTTAAATAAGATTAGAGAACTTGACTGGTCACTACTCTTAGAGTTCCCCCCCGGCCGGGTTCTCCTGGTTAAGGGAGGATCGATGTTGATATACCTAAACTGAATTACTTGGGGTATCAGAGACATAAAGAAGTGCGATAGTAAAGTTAAAGTTAATGATATGTTTAGTGTTGTTAAGAAATAGGTAAAAACTCAATAACCCGTTGGTTTGTTACAACTTCATAGAGTTATTTAGATTAGCAGTGAACACAATAGCTGCTAAAATAGTAATGTCTCCACTTACAAATAAGATATTCAACACCTAATACAGATCGGAATTGGACATTATTACTATTATCATTAGAACATGAGATCATTGAAATGTTATGAGACAGGTTATATGTGCTGATTCACTCGAATAGGATTTACTTGTTTAATCACTGATATGAATGTATTATATAAGGATGTGCACCCCCTATACAGGGGAACTGTTCTAAATTAATGTTGGTTATGTATCACTTACAGATACAATTGGTTGTTTTTTTCTCTGTGTTTACCTTTAATTCTTTTCTTTTCTCCTTCCGTTTCTATTCTTCCATGGTCACTAGTAGGTTATCTGGGCCGGAGACTCCTGGCATAGACACGAAGGTTAGCACCCACTGTAAACCTGGTAAGAACATAGTCGACACCAGCGTATGGCTACAGTTAAGTACACTATAATACATAAACCTATATACAAAATAATCAATGTCTTTTAAAATAATATCTCACAACGTGAGGGGTCTTCACTCACATATAAAAAGGAAAAAAGCTATTGCAGAGTACAAATCGCTAAAGGCGCAAGTGATTATGCTTCAAGAAACACACTTCACTAGTGTTACCACACCAAAATATTGGGATGCAGCCTTCCCAATTCAATACCATGCAGTGGGAGCTATAAAAAAAAGAGGGGTTTCTATCTTAATGCAATCTACCCTTAATTTTCAAGAAGAAGAAGTGATCAGGGACCCAGAGGGGAGATTCCTCATTTTGAAAGGTAAAATTCAGGGTAGCCCAATAGTACTAGGTAATATTTACGCTCCTAATGAGGACCAGGGAAGATTTATAGCCAAAGTTAGTAAAATTCTAACCTCTTGGAAGAAATATAAGATAGTCCTTGGGGGGGATTTTAACCTTACAATCAATGATCAATTAGATAGGTCCCCAGCGCCGCACAAGGCCTCCTCCAAAATTCTAAGTGACTTAATTCTAGACCATAACTTAATAGATGTATGGCGCATATGTAACCGATCAACGAAGGGTTTTACTTATTATTCAACTGCACACCAATCATACTCTAGGATTGACTACATCTTTATTAGCCAGATTTTATGTCCATTATTGGTAAATACAAATATATCACAAACATCCTGGTCTGATCACTCTATTGTGGAGATCTCTCTGCAGGGGTTCTTTGACCCTTCCAGACAGAGAAATTGGACACTAGATATGCATTTGTTAAAAGACGAAGTTATCTCTCAAAAACTGATCAGGTCTATAAAAGACTACTGGCAAATAAACAAAAATTCAACAGAAAACCCATTATATGCATGGGGAGCATTTAAATCATATCTCAGGGGTATACTTATTAGAGAAAAGGCTCTTATAACCAATAAGAAAAAGGAGGCCCTTCGGCAAAAAAAATTAGAACTAGAAAGACTTCAGAAGATTCACATTAATAATAGAACAGAAGCAGGCGCTAAAGCAATCATAGCTAAAAAAGCAGAAATAGACACTAAACTGAATGAGGAGGCTTTATCATCTTTAAGAATTGTAGAAGCGCAATATTTTATATATGCAAATAAGCCCGACCGAATGTTAGCTAGAAAAATTAGGAATATAACTCGATCCTCCTCTGTCCCCCAATTACAAACTCAAGAGGGGCATCTCCTTAGCGATCCCTCACAAATAGCCAATGCCTTTGCTGATTTTTACCAATCCTTATATAATCTTCAGATCGACAAGTCTAAAAATAGAATCACACAAATTAAAACCTTCTTAGCAGAAAGTAATATTCCTCAGATAGATGAGGAACACGCAGGCCAACTAGACGCCCCAATTTCGCCCAGGGAGGTGATGATTGCAATTAAACAAGTTAAAAGTAACAAAGCCCCGGGACCAGATGGGTATTCGAGTGGATTTTATAAAAAGTTTTCCGTACACTTAGTCCCACATTTGGTTGAATCCTTTAATTATATACTACAGGGGGGTTTTATCCCGCCAGACCTCTTGTCGGCAAGAATCTGTGTAGTGCCTAAACCGGGTAAAGACAAATTCCATTGTAAAAACTATAGGCCCATATCTTTAATAAATTTAGACCTCAAGCTTTTTACTAAAATATTGGCCAATAGGTTAAACCCGTTGCTGACCAGTCTGGTTAACCCTGATCAAGTCGGCTTTATAAGAGGGAGGGAGGCTCCTGACAATGTCAGGAAAATAATTGACTTACTTGATTATGCAAATAAAGAAAGAGCGCCTTCTCTGTTCCTATTGTTGGATGCAGAGAAGGCGTTCGATAGGATTTTTTGGGATTATATGTTCCTTACCTTACAGCAGTTTGGGATAAAGGGAAACTTTTTAAAAGCAATCCAAGCATTGTATATGACCCTGTCAGCTTTTATCAGACTTTCAAGTTATCAATCCAAAATAATCAGGATTCGAAACGGAACAAGACAGGGGTGTCCCCTTTCCCCGTTACTTTTTGCCCTTTGTATAGAGCCGCTTGCAGCAACTATTAGAAATAGAAGAGATATCTCAGGAATCCAAATAGGCGACATGTTACACAAACTTGCATTATTCGCTGACGATGTCATATTGACTATCACTAAATCTATGTTGTCCCTTCCCCCGCTTTACAAACTACTATCAGACTTTGGGAGACTATCCGGTTATAAGATAAACAATGACAAATGCGAGGCCTTAGAGACTCACCTCCCAGAAGTAACAAAAAAGCTAGTTGAGATAAATTTTGATTTTAAATGGGCTTCTTCTGCCATCACATACCTAGGCATTGCCATACCAAGTAACCTAGACAACTTATATAAACTAAATTATAAAAAAATGTTTGCGCATCTTAAAAAGGAAATGAAAATTTGGTCGACTTATAAAGTATCTTTTTATGGGAAAATGGTAATCACAAAAATGATAATACTACCCAAGTTGCTCTATCTGTTTAGAGCACTGCCTATTAACGCTTCCCAAGAGGATATAAGTGATATGCAAAGGTATATGATAAAGTTTATATGGGTTAATAAAAAGGCTAGAATTAATAGGAAAACACTTTTACAAAATAAGGAGCAAGGAGGATTAGGAGTACCAGACTTGCAAAAGTACTTTTGGGCAGCTAAATTAGCACAAACCTCGCTCTGGAATGTTAGAGGGAATGACATTATGTGGGTAAAATTAGAGAGTGATATGTTACGATTATCCCCAATCTATCAGATTTTGTGGACACCCAAGCGAGATAGACCATTGAATTGGTCTCATTACTTATCTATAGCACATACTATTAAGATATGGGATACTCTACAAGGGAGATACAAACTGCATACAACTAGCTCTTTAGCAACACCAATAATCTTACCGTCTGGTTGGATTCCAAAAGCAATAAGTAACATTTGGGCTAATAAAGGACTTTACCGAATAGCTGATACATTGATAAATTCAAATATAATCTCCTTTGAGGAATATAACTCTATCCAACCGGTATCGCCGGGCTCCTGGTTCCAATATATACAGCTGAAGTCAAGGATTAGGGAGATAGGCAAACCACCTAAGCACATCGAACATTCCCCATTTGAAAAGCTATGCACATCAGCAACTAGAACTAAGGGAGCTATATCGATTTTGTACAATTTTGTAAATACTAATAGATCAGGAGACAAATTAAATTTTATGGAAAAGTGGGAGGAGGAGGGACATTTTGTAAAAGAACCTCTAGAATGGTCTAAAATCCTGAAAAAGGGTCAGACATGTTCTATTAGCGCCAATCTGAAAGAAAGCTATATCAAAGTAGCATATAGGTGGTACCTACACCCAAGTAGAATACAATGGACAGATAAAAACCCCAAGTACTGCTATAGAGGCTGTAGGGATATTGGTTCATACACACATATGTAGTGGTCTTGCAGAAGATTTGGTCACAAACAAATAATCTCCTATCTGAGATACTAAACAGACAAATTACTCTAAATAGAGAGCAAGCCCTATTGCACTTCCCGATTGAGGGTCTTACCAAAGCTAAATTAAAGTTGGTGGGAATGGTCTGCACAGCTGTCAAGACCACAATTGCAAGGTTTTGGAGGTCTTCGGTACCTAGCTACAATTTGATAATTAATAAAATTAAATATTATCATCAAATGGCAGATATTTCCTCTACCTTACTCGACACTAGAACGGAGTTCCTCCAGACTTGGGAAGATTGGATAGTTTGGCTAGACACGCAACGAATGAAGAATAGACGTAGCATACAGGTAACGGAGGTAACACATACGGAGGGAGCAGCGGGAAGTGCTGATGGCCACTAGTGACACATGCCCTTGACCTTTCTCTTTTCTTCTTACTAAATAGGGGATTTTCGTCCCTTTCTCTATTTACTTTTTTTATTCTTTTACTTTTTCACTCTTAATTTCTTACTATAAAGGAATACAAATAAGAAAAATGTTTTACATTCTTTTTCCTTAAATAGCACTATTTGGGGTTTCTCCCCAATCATGACAGACAATATTATTACAATAATATAATTTGCTTTGTACGAAATGATGGGCCTATGTGAGTGGAATGGTTCATCATAATTGTATTGCACTTTCTGTATAACAAGACTTGTCATGTCACATTTATATATATGCTGAAGATGTCATGGAATTTGATATATTATCCAATAAAAATTATTTCGTTAAAGAAAAAAAACATCAGGTGTGATGTTGTATCGTTCAGGTAGTGTAAGTTTTTTTTTTTTTTTTTAAATGTACACTGCTGTTTTAGCAGATATGACTTGCACTGGTGTGACACTGTGCCCTGGCAGGACCTGGAACGCACACGTGTGAGGGAAACTGACTGCTATTATTTCACAGTAAAAAAAGTTTTTTTTTTTTTTTTTTTTTTTTTTTAAATGTATGTAAACTACTGTTTTAGTAGATATGACTTGCACTGGTGTGACACTGTGCCCTGGCAGGACCTGGAACACACACTTTTAAGGTAAACTGACTGCTATTATTTCACAGTAAAAAAAGGTTTGTTTGTTTTTTTAAATGTATGTACACTACTGTTTTAGTAGATATGACTTGCACTGGTGTGACACTGTGCCCTGGCAGGACCTGGTGCGCACACGTGTGAGGGAAACTGACTGCTATTATTTCACAATAAAAAAGGTTTTTTTTTTTTAAAATGTATGTACACTACTGTTTTAGCAGATATGACTTGCACTGGTGTGACACTGTGCCCTGGCAGGACCTGGAACGCACACGTGTGAAGGAAACTGACTGCTATTATTTCAAATTAAAAAAAGTTTATTTTTTATTTTTTTTTAAATGTACACAACTGTTTTAGCAGATATGACTTGCACTGGTGTCACACTGTGCCCTGGCAGGACCTCAACCGCACACGTGTGAAGGAAACTGACTGCTATTATTTAAAATTAAAAAACGTTTGTTTTTTTTTATTTTAAATGTACACTTCTTTTTTTAGCAGATATGACTTGCACTGGTGTCACACTGTGCCCTGGCAGGACCTGAAACGCACACGTGTGAAGGAAAATGACTGCTATTATTTCAAATTAAAAAAAGGTTTTTTTTTTTTTTAAATGTACACTACTGTTACACCAGATATGACTTGCACTGGTGTCAGACTGTGCCCTGGCAGGACCTCAAATGCACACGCGTGAAGGAAAATGACTGCTATTATTTCAAATTTAAAAAAGTTTTTTTTTTTTTTTTTTTAAATGTACACTACTGTTACACCAGATATGAGTGGTGGCACTGGGCAAGTGGGCACAGTATACACCGTGAGCCTGAGCTGGCAGGCAGGCTGCAATTAGATTACACAGGGGAAAAAAAAAAGCAGACTGATGTTCTAGCCCTAAAAAGGGCTTTTTTGGGGTGCTGTCCTTACAGCAGAGATCAGATGAGTCCTTCAGGACTGTAGTGGACACTGAATACAATAGCCTAGCTATCAATTTCCCTATTAAATCAGCAGCAGCTACACTGTCCCTCCTCTCACTAAGAATGCAGGCTCCGAATGAATCTAAAATGGATGCTGTCCAGGAGGTGGGAGGGTCTGGGAGGGAGTGTCTGCTGCTGATTGACTGGAATGTGTCTTGTGACTGTGAGCTACAGGGTCAAAGTTTACTCAATGATGACGAATAGGGGGCGGATCGGACATCGCATATGTTCGCCATCCGCTGCGAACGCGAACATGCTATGTTCGCTGCAAACTATTTGCGGCAGAACTGTTCGCGACATCACTACTTCACATGAGCATTAGAATTCTGAATGCCAGATACTTCATAGAAGCAATAGAATTCCGTATACCAGATAGATAACATGAGCAATAGAATTCAGTATGCCAGATACTTTACAGAAGCAATAGATTTCCGCGTGCCAGATACTTCACATGAGCAATAGAATTCTGCATGCGGATACTTTACATGACTAACATGGGTTACTGCCCAATGTAAAAAGGTGTTAAATGATTCAAACAAGGCACAAGAAATGGCACATCCTATAGGAAGGCAGCGGTCCACATAGAAACCACCTTCAAATTTACACCCCATAAGGGGAAAGGCAGATAGGTGAAGAGGCAATAAATGAAAAGCAGACTCTATGTAGCCGATTTATGAAATACCGGACGGACATGATTCTCAGCAGCGAATCATGTCCACCCAGCATCGCTAAATGCCGACAGCATACGATGTCGGCATTTAACATTGCACAAGCATTACGCTAGGGTAATGGTGAGGAGTCAACTAGGAGCTTCTGTGTTTTTAGTTAGCCTTAGGCTATCCTTGATTACTGTAGTATATTTACTTGTTTTCATGGTGGAGCGTCTTTCAACCTAACCACACGGTTGTGCAGCGACTTAGTCAATATACACAGTTTTGTTTTTTGTTTTTTTTCAAATTTCCTTTATTGTTGAAATATTACATAACAATACAATACAATACATGGAAAATACAATACAATTAAAGGTTTTACATGAAGTTACAGGTACATGTTGATCCTTGTGGGCCTAATACTATTCTTAGCTATAGTCAGGTTAACATATCAACTGCTTAATGTGATGCCAAATAATGTTCCCATATAAATTTCATATTGCAGTAAAACTCTATTTGCTGAGACTGAACAAAGTGGTGTAGTCTCTCCACCCCGTTATCGTGGGGATAGACAAGGTTTTCCATAGTCGTGGGATAAGTTGTTTAGCTCTGTTTATCATTATATATAATAATTTCAGTCTCAGTTTACATTTTAGCTTAGAGGGGTAATTAAAAAACATTACAGCAATGGTCTAACACAATATTAAAAGATTTACATTTTTCCAATTCTCTCCTGATCTCCACCCAGTACTTCCTGATGTATGGGCAATTCCACCATATGTGTACCATTGATCATACTTCACCACAGCCCCTCCAGCATGTATTATCCACTTTAGGGTATATCTTTGAGAGTCTGAGCGGGGTAAGGTATCATCTGTACAAGAGTTTCAAATTTGTTTCGGTAATACTTAATGAGGAAGGGGATTTTCGATATTAGTAAATATTAATGCCCAATCATTGTCAGGTTAGGAAAAGTCCAGAAGAAGACCCAAATGCTTGGGCAAACTTAAACAACACCCTTGCACTCTGAGTTTAATCCAGGACATGACCCCACGGCAACCTCTAAAAAACAATGTACTCACGATATGGAGCAGGGTTAGCCTGAGTCCAAAGTAATTCAAGATATCAGCCAAATAGACTTCTGAGTAAGGAACTGGTTACAGGAAAAGTCTTCCACAGAATCAGGAGAGCAGGGATAGTCACTTATACTCAGACAGGGAAGGGTAAACAAGAAACAGTTAATAATGCAGGAGTAGGTAACATGTTATCAGGCAGTTTGAGGGTTAATACCGTGTAGTCAGTCCTTGAAGAGTTTGGCAACAGGTTATCAGGCAGTTTGTAGGTTTATACTGAGTAGTCAGTACATGGAAACGGCTAGATTTAGAGTTTGGCAGTAGCCGTCAAAACCAGCGTTAGGGGGTCCTAACGCTGGTTTTTACCGCCCGCTGGTATTTGGAGTCAGTCATTAAAGGGTCTAACGCTCACTTTGCAGCCGCGACTTTTCCATACCGCAGATCCCCCTACGCCAATTGTGTATCCTATCTTTTCAATGGGATCTTTCTAACGCCGGTATTTAGAGTCGTGGCTGAAGTGAGCATTAGAAATCTAACGACAAAACTCCAGCCGCAGAAAAAAAACAGGAGTTAAGAGCTTTTTGGGCTAACGCCGGTTCATAAAGCTCTTAACTACTGTGCTCTAAAGTACACTAACACCCATAAACTACCTATGTACCCCTAAACCGAGGTCCTCCCACATTGCCGCCACTATAATAATATTTTTAACCCCTAATCTGCCGACCGCACACCGCCGCCACCTACGTTATACTTATGTACCCCTAATCTGCTGCCCCTAACACCGCCGACCCCTATATTATATTTATTAACCCCTAATCTGCCCCCCTCAATGTCGCCGACACCTACCTACACTTATTAACCCCTAATCTGCCGACCGTACCTCACCGCTACTATAATAAATGTATTAACCCCTAAAGCTAAGTCTAACCCTAACACTAACACCCCTCTAAGTTAAATATAATTTAAATCTAACTAAATAAATCAACTCTTATTAAATAAATTATTCCTATTTAAAGCTAAATACTTACCTGTAAAAAAAACCCTAATATAGCTACAATATAAATTATAATTATATTGTAGCTATTTTAGGATTAATATTTATTTTACAGGCAACTTTGTAATTATTTTAACCAGGTACAATAGCTATTAAATAGTTAATAACTATTTAATAGCTACCTAGTTAAAATAATTACAAAATTACCTGGAAAATAAATCCTAACCTAAGTTACAATTAAACCTAACACTACACTATCAATAAATTACTTAAATAAAATACCTACAATTATCTACAATTAAACCTAACACTACACTATCAATAAATTAATTAAATACAATACCTACAAATAAATACAATTAAATAAACTAACTAAAGTACAAAAAATAAAAAAGAACTAAGTTCCAAAAAATAAAAAAATATTTACAAACATTAGAAAAATATTACAACAATTTTAAACTAATTACACCTACTCTAAGCCCCCTAATAAAATAACAAAGCCCCCCAAAATAAAAAAAAATGCCCTACCCTATTCTAAAATTAAAATAGAAAAGCTCTTTTACCTTACCAGCCCTTAAAAGGGCCATTTGCGGGGCATGCCCCAAATAATTCAGCTCTTTTGCCTGTAGGGTAGGGCATTTGTTTATTTTGGGGGTCTTTGTTATTTTATTAGGGGGCTTAGAGTAGGTGTAATTAATTTAAAATTGTTGTAATATTTTTCTAATGTTTGTAAATATTTTTTAATTTTTTGTAACTTAGTTCTTTTTTTATTTTTTGTACTTTAGTTAGTTTATTTCATTTTATTTATTTGTAGGTATTGTATTTAATTAATTTATTGATAGTGTAGTGTTTGGTTTAATTGTAGGTAATTGTAGGTATTTTATTTAATTAATTTATTGATAGTGTAGTGTTAGGTTTAATTGTAACTTAGGTTAGGATTTATTTTACAGGTAATTTTGTAATTATTTTAACTAGGTAGCTATTAAATAGTTAATAACTATTTAATAGCTATTGTACCTGGTTAAAATAATTACAAAGTTGCCTGTAAAATAAATATTAATCCTAAAATAGCTACAATATAATTATAATTTATATTGTAGCTATATTGGGTTTATTTTACAGGTAAGTATTTAGCTTTAAATACTTAAATATAAAGGAATAATTTATTTAATAAGAGTTAATTTATTTCGTTAGATTTAAATTATATTTAACTTAGGGGGGTGTTAGGGTTCGGGTTAGAGTTAGCTTTAGGGGTTAATACATTTATTATAGTAGCGGTGAGGTCCGGTCGGCAGATTAGGGGTTAATTATTGTAGGTAGGTGGAGGCGACGTTGGGGGTGGCATATTAGGGGTTAATAAATATAATATAGGGGTCGGCGGTGTTAGGGGCAGCAGATTAGGGGTACATAGGTATAATGTAGGTTGCAGCGGTGTACGGAGCGGCAGATTAGGGGTTAAAAAAAATATGCAGGGGTCAGCGATAGCGGGGGCGGCAGATTAGGGGTTAATAAGTGTAAGGTTAGGGGTGTTTAGACTCGGGGTTCATGTTAGGGTGTTCGGTGCAGACTTAGGAAGTGTTTCCCCATAGGAAACAATGGGGCTGCGTTAGGAGCTGAACGCTGCTTTTTTGCAGGTGTTAGGTTTTTTTTCAGCTCAAACGGCCCCATTGTTTCCTATGGGGGAATCGTGCACGAGCATGTTTCTTCTGTTAAGTGTGATCAGTCCACGGGTCATCATTACTTCTGGGATATTACTCCTCCCCAACAGGAAGTGCAAGAGGATTCACCCAGCAGAGCTGCATATAGCTCCTCCCCTCTACGTCACTCCCAGTCATTCTCTTGCACCCAACGACTAGATAGGATGTGTGAGAGGACTATGGTGATTATACTTAGTTTTATATCTTCAATCAAAAGTTTGTTATTTTAAAATAGCACCGGAGTGTGTTATTACCTCTCTGGCAGAGTTTGAAGAAGAATCTACCAGAGTTTTGCTATGATTTTAGCCGGAGTAGTTAAGATCATATTGCTGTTCTCGGCCATCTGAGGAGTGAGGTAAACTTCAGATCAGGGGACAGCGGGCAGATGAATCTGCATAGAGGTATGTAGCAGTTTTTATTTTCTGACAATGGAATTGATGAGAAAATCCTGCCATACCGATATAATGTCATGTATGTATACTTTACACTTCAGTATTCTGGGGAATGGTACTTCACTAGAATTACACTGTAAGAAATACATAAAGCTGTTTAATAACTAGAGATTATGTTTAACGTTTTTGCTGGAATGTAAAATCGTTTTCATTTGCTGAGGTACTGTGTGAATAAATGTTTGGGCACTATTTTTCCACTTGGCAGTTGCTTAATCTGTTTTTCTGACAGTTTCTGTTCTCCCTCACTGCTGTGTGTGAGGGGGAGGGTCCGTTTTTTTGGCGCTTTTTCTATGCATCAAATATTTCAGTCAGCAACTCATTGTATTCCCTGCATGATCCGGTTCATCTCTACAGAGCTCAGGGGTCTTCAAAACTTATTTTGAGGGAGGTAATTTCTCTCAGCAGAGCTGTGAGAATTATAGTTTGACTGAGATAAAAAACGTTTATTCTGTAATTTGTTTCCTGCTTTCAGAATTCGTTATCTTTGCTAATGGGATTAAACCTTTGCTAAAGTTGTGTTGTTTACAAGGATTGAGGCTATAACTGTTTCAATTTATTAATTTTCAACTGTCATAGATCTTCTGTGCTTCTTAAAGGCACAGTACATTTTAATATTATTCTAATTGAATTGTATTTCCAAGTTGCAAGTTTATTTGCTAGTGTGTTAAACATGTCTGATTCAGAGGATGATACCTGTGTCATTTGTTGCAATGCCAAAGTGGAGCCCAATAGAAATTTATGTACTAACTGTATTGATGCTACTTTAAATAAAAGTCAATCTGTACAAATTGAACAAATTTCACCAAACAACGAGGGGAGAGTTATGCCGACTAACTCGCCTCACGTGTCAGTACCTACATCTCCCGCTCAGAGGGAGGTGCGTGATATTGTAGCGCCGAGTACATCTGGGCGGCCATTACAAATCACATTACAGGATATGGCTACTGTTATGACTGAGGTTTTGGCTAAATTACCAGAACTAAGAGGTAAGCGTGATCACTCTGGGGTGAGAACAGAGTGCGCTGATAATATTAGGGCCATGTCAGACACTGCGTCACAGGTGGCAGAACATGAGGACGGAGAACTTCATTCTGTGGGTGACGGTTCTGATCCAAACAGACTGGATTCAGATATTTCAAATTTTAAATTTAAACTGGAAAACCTCCGTGTATTACTAGGGGAGGTGTTAGCGGCTCTGAATGATTGTAACACAGTTGCAATACCAGAGAAAATGTGTAGGTTGGATAAATATTTTGCGGTACCGACGAGTACTGAGGTTTTTCCTATACCTAAGAGACTTACTGAAATTGTTACTAAGGAGTGGGATAGACCCGGTGTGCCGTTCTCACCCCCTCCGATATTTAGAAAAATGTTTCCAATAGACGCCACCACAAGGGACTTATGGCAAATGGTCCCTAAGGTGGAGGGAGCAGTTTCTACCTTAGCTAAGCGTACCACTATCCCGGTGGAGGATAGCTGTGCTTTTTCAGATCCAATGGATAAAAAGTTAGAGGGTTACCTTAAGAAAATGTTTGTTCAACAAGGTTTTATATTGCAACCCCTTGCATGCATTGCGCCGATCACGGCTGCAGCGGCATTCTGGATTGAGTCTCTGGAAGAGAACATTGGTTCAGCTACTCTGGATGACATTACGGACAGGCTTAGAGTCCTTAAACTAGCTAATTCATTCATTTCGGAGGCCGTAGTACATCTTACTAAACTTACGGCGAAGAATTCAGGATTCGCCATTCAGGCACGCAGGGCGCTGTGGCTAAAATCCTGGTCAGCTGATGTTACTTCTAAGTCTAAATTGCTTAATATACCTTTCAAAGGGCAGACCTTATTCGGGCCCGGGTTGAAAGAGATTATCGCTGACATTACAGGAGGTAAAGGCCATGCCCTGCCTCAGGACAAAGCCAAAGCCAAGACTAGACAGTCTAATTTTCGTTCCTTTCGTAATTTCAAAGCAGGAGCAGCATCAACTTCCTCTGCACCAAAACAGGAAGGAGCTGTTGCTCGCTACAGACAAGGCTGGAAACCTAACCAGTCCTGGAACAAGGGCAAGCAGACTAGGAAACCTGCTGCTGCCCCTAAAACAGCATGAATTCAGGGCCCCCAATCCGGGATCGGATCTAGTGGGGGGCAGACTTTCTCTCTTCGCCCAGGCTTGGGCAAGAGATGTTCAGGATCCCTGGGCGCTAGAGATAATATCTCAGGGATACCTTCTGGACTTCAAATACTCTCCTCCAAGAGAGAGATTTCATCTGTCAAGATTGTCAACAATCCAGACAAAGAAAGAGGCGTTTCTACACTGCGTACAAGAGCTCTTGTTAATGGGAGTAATCCATCCAGTTCCACGATCGGAACAGGGACAGGGGTTTTACTCAAATCTGTTTGTGGTTCCCAAAAAAGAGGGAACTTTCAGACCAATCCTGGACTTAAAGATCCTAAACAAATTCCTAAGAGTTCCATCGTTCAAGATGGAGACTATTCGGACAATTTTACCTATGATCCAAGAGGGTCAATACATGACCACTGTAGATTTAAAAGATGCTTACCTTCACATACCGATTCACAAAGATCATTATCGGTACCTAAGGTTTGCCTTCCTAGACAGGCATTACCAGTTTGTGGCTCTTCCATTCGGATTGGCTACAGCTCCAAGAATCTTCACAAAGGTTCTGGGTGCTCTTCTGGCGGTACTAAGACCGCGGGGAATCTCGGTAGCTCCATACCTAGACGACATTCTGATACAAGCTTCAAGCTTTCAAACTGCCAAGTCTCATACAGAGTTAGTGCTGGCATTTCTAAGGTCACATGGATGGAAGGTGAACGAAAAGAAAAGTTCACTCGTTCCACTCACAAGAGTTCCCTTCCTGGGGACTCTTATAGATTCTGTAGAAATGAAGATTTACCTGACAGAGGACAGGCTAACAAGACTTCAAAGTGCTTGCCGCACCCTTCATTCCATTCAACACCCGTCAGTGGCTCAATGCATGGAGGTAATCGGCTTAATGGTAGCGGCAATGGACATAGTACCCTTTGCACGCTTACACCTCAGACCACTGCAACTGTGCATGCTAAGTCAGTGGAATGGGGATTACTCAGACTTATCCCCTTCTCTGAATCTGGATCAAGAGACCAGAAATTCTCTTCTATGGTGGCTTTCTCGGCCACATCTGTCCAGGGGGATGCCATTCAGCAGACCAGACTGGACAATTGTAACAACAGACGCCAGCCTTCTAGGTTGGGGTGCCGTCTGGAATTCTCTGAAGGCTCAGGGACAATGGAGTCAGGAGGAGAGTCTCCTGCCAATAAACATTCTGGAATTGAGAGCAGTTCTCAATGCCCTCCTGGCTTGGGCCCCAGTTGACAACTCGGGGGTTCATCAGGTTTCAGTCGGACAACATCACGACTGTAGCTTACATCAACCATCAGGGAGGGACAAGAAGCTCCCTAGCTATGATGGAAGTATCAAAGATAATTTGCTGGGCAGAGTCTCACTCTTGCCACCTGTCAGCAATCCACATCCCGGGAGTGGAGAACTGGGAGGCAGATTTCTTAAGTCGTCAGACTTTTCATCCGGGGGAGTGGGAACTTCATCCGGAGGTCTTTGCCCAAATACTTCGACGTTGGGGCAAACCAGAGATAGATCTCATGGCGTCTCGACAGAACGCCAAGCTTCCTCGTTACGGGTCCAGATCCAGGGATCCAGGAGCAGTCCTGATAGATGCTCTGACAGCACCTTGGGACTTCAGGATGGCTTACGTGTTTCCACCCTTCCCGTTGCTTCCTCGATTGATTGCCAGAATCAAACAAGAGAGAGCATCAGTGATTCTAATAGCACCTGCGTGGCCACGCAGGACTTGGTATGCAGACCTGGTGGACATGTCATCCTGTCCACCTTGGTCTCTACCTCTGAAACAGGACCTTCTGATACAGGGTCCCTTCAAACATCAAAATCTAACTTCTCTGAAGCTGACTGCTTGGAAATTGAACGCTTGATTTTATCAAGACGTGGATTTTCTGAGTCAGTTATTGATACCTTAATACAGGCTAGGAAACCTGTTACCAGAAAGATTTACCATAAGATATGGCGTAAATACCTATATTGGTGTGAATCCAAAGGTTACTCTTGGAGTAAGGTTAGGATTCCTAGGATATTGTCTTTTCTACAAGAAGGTTTAGAAAAGGGTTTATCTGCTAGTTCATTAAAGGGACAGATCTCAGCTCTGTCCATTCTGTTACACAAACGTCTGTCAGAAGTTCCTGACGTCCAGGCTTTTTGTCAGGCTTTGGCCAGAATTAAGCCTGTGTTTAAAACTGTTGCTCCACCATGGAGTTTAAACCTTGTTCTTAATGTTTTACAGGGCGTTCCGTTTGAACCCCTTCATTCCATTGATATAAAGTTGTTATCTTGGAAAGTTCTATTTTTAATGGCTATTTCCTCGGCTCGAAGAGTCTCTGAATTATCAGCCTTACATTGTGATTCTCCTTATTTGATTTTTCATTCGGATAAGGTAGTCCTGCGTACTAAACCTGGGTTCTTACCTAAGGTAGTTACTAACAGGAATATCAATCAAGAGATTGTTGTTCCTTCTTTATGCCCAAATCCTTCTTCAAAGAAGGAACGTCTACTGCACAACCTGGATGTAGTCCGTGCTCTAAAATTTTACTTACAGGCAACTAAGGAATTTCGACAAACGTCTTCTCTGTTTGTCATTTACTCTGGGCAGAGGAGAGGTCAAAAAGCTTCCGCTACCTCTCTTTCTTTTTGGCTTCGTAGCATAATTCGTTTAGCTTATGAGACTGCTGGACAGCAGCCTCCTGAAAGAATTACAGCTCATTCTACTAGAGCTGTGGCTTCCACTTGGGCCTTCAAGAATGAGGCCTCTGTTGAACAGATTTGCAAGGCTGCAACTTTTTTTTTTTTTTTTTTTTTTTTTTTTAAAATAAAGTTTTTATTGAGGATATATCTTTTTTTTTTGTACATACAGCTTTACATAAACATGAAGATAAACAGAGTTCATATTGAGCGAAGCATGAAAGGAGTATTCTTATGCATAGGGTTCTAATCATACTATCAGTGATTGAGATTAGAAGTGTCTCCTTGTGTGGGAATCCTCGTTTTTACAGAGGTCACCTTATGTATATATAATGAACATTTAAAGGAAATGCAGAGGTATATCATCAGTCTACAAAGGTGTATTCCTGAAAGAAACAGGTCAGTCAAAAGAAGTAAAGAATTAGCATGGTATTACTCAGTGTATCATAGTTCAGGTTCCAAACAGAATAAGGAGTTCCTCGACCCCTCTCCGCTTGTAAACTGGTAGGTAGAGCTTTGGGCTACCGTAACAGCTCCTAGACAGGGGAGGGGGCAGGTAGTAGGTATAAAGATTATAGGCGAGGGCATCTGAAGGGGGGGTTTCCGAATTCACTGTACTCTCTCTAGTGTCTAGGTTCCAGTATTAGGGGTCGGTCGGGCCAGCATAGATTCCCAAGGTTCCCAGATTGCGCAGAAATTGCTCAGTTGCCTTCTCTCTCTAGCAACATAATTTTCCATGTTTTTAAGGTAGTTCATGTTCTCAATTACACTTTGTAGCCTGGGGGGCTGACTCTTTTTCCAATTTCTGGCTATAAGCAGTTTAGCCGAAACAAGAACATAGATCAAGAGATTTTGCTTGGTTTTAGGAAGCTTATCTATGTCTAAGTGCAAGATAGCTAGGGCTGGGTTCAGGGCTTGGGTTAGTTTCAATTCTGCACATAGTCTACCTACTTTCTGCCAGTAGGTCGTTAGCTTGGGGCAGGTCCACCAAACATGGATGGGGGAGCCCAACCCTCCGCACTCCCTCCAGCACAGCTGCGAATGTTCTGGGAAAAGTCTCCCTAGTTTTGTGGGTACTAGGTGCCATCTGGTTAATACCTTAAAGTATAGTTCGTAGAGAGTGATACAATGGGTCGCCCTCTTTGTTAGTCTAATGGCCTTGTCCCAGGTTTCTGCCGGGAATGTAACTTGTAGTTCTTCCTCCCATGCCTTCATATGGACTGTTTTTGGGGTAGCCCCTTCTGCCAGAAGGCAGTGGTAATGTACCGAGAGAGGTTTGTGTAGTTGGGTATTTGTTGTCCACCGCGTCTCCCAAATGGTCAGGTCCCTCAACGTGTCATCTAAAAAACCCCAGGATTTCATTAGAGTACGGAGTCTCAATAAGTCAAATTGGTGTCTAGGGGTCAGCGTGGGAAGGTCCATCATGTCTCTATGTGGTCGTATCTGTCCGTTTCTGTAAAAGTCTCTCACAGAGTTTATTCCCGTAGTATCCCACGAGTTGAGATTTGAGTCGAGTAGTCCTATCAAGAGGCCTCTTATCGGGTGTATTGGTGAGGGATGCGGAGCCACCAATTTATTGTGTCTCAGTTTAGTCCAAGCATCTCGGCATCCCTTCACGATATTGTTCGCGACGTGGATTTTGGTTTGCCAATGTTGAGGTAACCAAAGAAGATCCTCAAGATGGATGTATGCGGGAAGCGAAGCTTGCTCTAGTTCCCTCCATCTCGTTGGCGGGAGGGCCTTGGCCCACGCCGTGGCATGAGTTAGCATTGCTGCCTCATAGTATGTTTTTACACTGGGAAGGCCAAGACCTCCTTTCTCAATTGGCTGTTGCAAGATATGCGCTGCCACTCGGGGTCTTTTGTCATGCCAGGTGTATGTGTTGAAGAGGGATTGAAACCTTCTCAGTAGCGCCCCCGGTACTGGTATCGGGATACACCGGAACAGGTATGTGAGTTTTGGCAAGATCATCATTTTAAGAGCTGCTACCCTGCCCATCCAGGATATATCGCAGTATCTCTTAGAATGAATTTCTGAGGTGACCATCGTTAGTAGTGTTTCAAAGTTCTCCTTGATCACCACCGTCTTTGTATGTGAGAGGAAGACCCCCAAGTGGCGGATCCCCTTATAGGACCACTTGAAGGAATAGAGACGTTGGATCTCGTCTCTCTCATTCTGAGGAATATTAATGGAGTAGGCCTCCGTTTTGGTCACGTTCAATTTATAGTAGGAGATATCTCCAAATTGCCTGAAGAGGGCCATCAGTGGGGGGAGAGAATCTACCGGGTCAGAGAGAAAGACCGTAAGATCGTCTGCAAAGAGTGCGAGCTTTTGGGGGGTATCGTGCATCTGTACTCCATGGATTAGTGTTGATTCTCTAATCGCAATTGCTAAAGGTTCGATAGCTAGTACGAACAGTAACGGAGAGAGAGGGCACCCTTGTCTGGTTCCATTGCTAATTGTAATTTTAGGGGAGCAGAATCCCACTCCCCTAACAACTGCAGTCGGGGCTGAGTACAGTGCTTTGACCGCAGTGATGAATGGTTCTGGTGCACCAAACGCTGAAAGTGTCTGAAATAGGTAGGCCCATCTCACCCTGTCAAAGGCCTTCTCGGCATCAAGTGACAGGGTGAGTATAGGTAGTCCCATATCCTTTGCCTCCGAATAGATGTTTAAAAGGCGTCGAGTATTATCGGTGCCCTGTCTCCCCTGCACAAAACCTACTTGGTCTAAGTGTACAATTGAATGTAGGTGTTTCCCTAATCGGTTTGCCAATATCTTGGCATAGATTTTGGCATCAACATTGATGAGCGATATGGGTCTATAGCTGGAGCACAACAACGGGTCTTTACCTTCTTTGTGAATAGTAGTGATGTTTGCTTCCAGGAACTCCGCCAGAAAAGTGCCCTTAGTCGCTGCACTCTGGAACAGTCGGAGCAGTACTGGGGATATAAGTGGGCTAAGCTCGCGATAAAACGTACCCGTGAACCCATCTGGTCCGGGCGCCTTATGAGGAGCTAGGTCTTCTATAGCTTTTCTTACTTCCGCTAAGGTGAACTGTTGTTCTAGTTCAGCCTTAGATTCCTCAGACAGAGTGGGCACAGGTAGATTCTTCAAGAATCTGAGGATATCAATGTGTGCAGTGTCTGTAACTGCTTTCGAACTCTCAATGTTGTATAGAGAGGAGTAGTAGTCAGCAAATGCTGCTCCTATTTCTTTGGGGGAGTATACCACGCCGTCATTCGTTGCAATACAGGGTATTCTTTTCTGTAGCGTGCGCTTGCGGAGTTTATTGGCTAGGAGTTTATCTGCTCTATTACCTTTGTGGTAATATAGCTGCTTGAGCTTATGCAGATTTTCTTGGACCCGTAACAAATCTCTCTTGGAGATTTCATCTCTGATAAGCCCGATTTGGAGAGCTATCTGAGTATTTGGAGTCGTTTTATTTTCCCGTTCTAGGGTACGGAGATCCCCATATAATTTCGCTAGGGGCTGGCCAGCCTCTTTACGCAATCTAGCTGCCTTTTTAATAAAGTGTCCACGTAGGTATGCCTTAAGGGCCGCCCAAATCATTGTAATATCGGAGAGTCCTGAATCATTATGTGCTAGGAACTCTCGTACAATTTCTCGAAGTGTAGGGAGTTCTATTTCCGATACCCATTGTTCTGAGAGTCTCCACGGGGGTCTATTAGTGTAAGCTTGTAGCTTAGTGAAGTCTAAGTAGACCATGTCATGGTCTGACCAAGTGCACGGGCTAATATTGGGGTTGGTGAATTGGTCTAAGGACCATGAGTCGCAGAATATATAATCTAATCTGGAGTACGAATTATGGGCCTTTGAGTGGTGCGTGAAGTCTTTTGCTGAGGGTGCTAAGCACCGCCAGGCGTCATAGAGGTTATATTGATATATGAGTTTCCGGAAGGCATTAGAAATAGAAGAGGTGTTTCTGTCAGAGCGTATTGCAGCAGAGGACTGTTTGTCAGTGGTTGGATCCCAGACCATGTTGAAGTCTCCCCCTATTACTATGTGTCCCCTTTTAATCTGGTCTATGTGTGTTAAAAGTTTACGAAGGAAAGGGATCTGTTTGGTATTGGGTGCGTACAGTGAGACCAACGTGAATAGTGAGTCATTGAGTGAGCAGATAAGAATCAGGAACCTGCCCTCATTGTCTCTTTCGGCATATTCCAATTTAAATGATAGGTCTTTACTAATTAAGATGGCAACTCCTCTGTTCTTACTCTCCAGATTAGAAGCAGTTTCGCATACTGGGTAGTGCCGAGAGAGCCCAGAGATATGGGGCTCCCCCATCCAATGAGTCTCTTGTAGAAACATAATGTGTGTTTTATGTGTCAGGGCATATTGTTGTAATAGTTTTCTCTTAGTGGGAGAGTTTAGGCCTTGCGCGTTCAGCGTGGCTATGCGTATGGGGGTCATTGCGGAGATGTGGGCTGAGTTTCCTGCGCCAATTGGGATGTGGGTGTATTCCAGCTATTGATTACAGGGTACTAAGCGTATGTGATGAGGTCTAGGAGCTCGTGAAACGTTTTAGAGTAAAGGAAATGGTGCTTGGGTAATAAGAAACTTCCGTGACTGACTAAAAGTGATGAGCGTACACTTTCGCAATGAGTGCACCGACTGGGCTATTCCAGCGGGGCACAACTAATAAATTGGGGGGGAGTTAAGCGGAGAGGGGTCCATGGCCCCGCCGGTTGGGGTAACGTATAAAAAGAAGAAGAAAGAAGAAAGAAGGAAAGAAGGAAAGGGAGAAAGAGAGAGGAGAGAGGAGAAGAAGAGACAGGAGGGAAAGAAAGAGATTAAAGTTTGAAAAGCATATGTGTTAAAAGAAGATAAATATATGTCATATATAAGATAACATTTAACTCTGTGAACCTTTTAAAACAGTATTAATTTCAATTTCAACAGGGGAGACTTTGGATAATGCACAATAGTCTAACGTCTGGTAATTAGAAGTCTCACAGCCATCACTTCCTCGCTAGGCATCTCTATGTTTTTCATGTCTAAGATGAAACCCTATGTGTCATGTGGTCAGGTTCACCCTGAGGGTGGTATGGGCGTTCGGATTCTGGATTGCGGTACTATTCATTAGTCTACTAACCGTTATCTAAGAGTCGGGGGACCATAGGGGTTAGGGCCTGTCATTAAAAGTCTCAGTATGGTTAGGTCAGTCGTCTCATAGGAGGTCTGTAAGGAAGTCGGGCGAAGTATCTCTATAAACTCTATATAGTCCTAGATGTTATGGGTGGAGCTAGAGCGTAGACTAATCTTAGGGTGTGTCCATTTCAAGAGGAAGCCTAACGGGTATATAATTACCATGGGTATTTTAGGAGCAGACTTGGTCTAATCACAGTTTCCGTCATGTCCGGGTATCTAGGGAGGTCAGAGAAGTGAGTCTGTGAGCCTTCAGGTGTGCATATATGCATAGTACGGTACTATAGGACCATGTGCAAACATGTGATTCATGAACTAGATAATAACATAATTAGTACTCATAAACCTATTGAGGAAATAACAATACATATGTATGTAACAAAAGAAGGGAAATAAACATGTTTAAAGTCTCTGATAAGTGTCCTTTGTAAAAATAAGTAGTGGTAATATCTATATGGGCACTAATAAGAAAGCAAAACGTGTCCAAAACTTATGGCAAATGTCCATTACAATAATAAACAGTAGTAATGTTCATGTAGGCGGTTGGATAAGAAAAACAAAAAGCAGACACGTTGAAAGTCTATGGTGTGCGCCCACATAAAAAGAAAGGAAAGCGAAAAGATCAATAAGGTACACTATATAATTGTCTAGATCTCACCCGTCTTCTTTCTTTGCAGGCCATGAGATAGACTTTTTCAAGGATTGGTGAGTGTTTCCTCCTGTGAGGAGATGGTCGCTTGTTCCAAGAGGTTCAACGGATAAAGTTTGAAGTATGAAACATGAAATGTAAAATATAAAAGATAAAAGCAGGCTCTCTATGGGTCTGAATCCTGATGTGGACCAATAAGGTCTCTGCGTCTCTTAATAGTCTCATTGGAATGTCCAGAGGTGTTAGGGGGTCTTTGCGGTAGAGGCTTCCATGGTGGAGCTGATGCTCTTAATCCGGTAGGTAGTTCAAGAGTAGGCGAATGATCCTCGCCATCAGCAGGGAGTAAATTCCATTTTTGAAGTAATTCACGGGCCTGTTGAGGAGTAGAAGCCATGTATTGCTGGCCGTCTTTGGTAATAAAGAGGCGTACAGGAAATCCCCATCTATATTTTAAGTCTTTTTCTCTCAATATTCTGGTATATGGTTGGTAATGTCTGCGAATCTGCAGTGTATGGGTGGAAAGGTCCGGGTAAACCTGCAAGCTGGCATATTCTTCAGGTAAGCGTTTGTCTCTAGCTAAAGCTCGGAATATTTTTTCTCTGTATGTGTAGTAGTGGAGCTTCGCTATGACGTCTCTTGGTTGGCCACCATCTGCCGAGCGAGCTCTGAGTGCCCTGTGTGCTCTATCTATAAGGGCTTCGGTGCCTGTTGCAGGCCCCAGTACTGCTTCAAATAGGTCTTGGAGATATTTTTCTAGATCTTGTGGTAGGACGGTTTCCGGAATGCCTTTAATACGAATATTGTTACGGCGAGATCTGTCCTCCAGATCTGCCAGTTTTAGTTCTAAATCCGAGATTTGGATTGCTAGAGATTGGGAGTAGCTGAGTAGATTGGTGTGGTCTATTGCTAGGTCTTCCTGTTTGCGCTCTAGCGCGTCTGTTCGTTCCCCTATGAGGCCGATATCTCTCTTTAGATCTGCGTGAGACCTGTCAAATCTCTTGGTCAAGGAGTCATGATGTGAGGATAACAGGGACTGGATAGCTTCTATCATATTATTATCAGAGCCGCCTGCCGTTCCCAGAACCTGTGTCGCTTTTTGTTTAAGTAAAGATCTAGCCTGGGTGTCTGAAGCACTACCGGTATCTGAGTATTCATCATCTGATCTTGGTTGGGTAGAGCTAGTACGATGCTGAAAGTGATCAGCAACAGTTCTTTTTGGCGTGGCTTGGGGTTTCTGTCTCCTTTTATGAGCTTGTGACATTCTGTTGCTTTGAGACATATGACTTCTTATTGGTACGTGCGTGTCACTGTTGAGAGCCTACTTATGACACATATGCTAGTGAAGATACATTAACCGGCGGGACCACAAACACTTAGGGGTTGGTTACATGCCTTTATGTGTTGTCACTTTTTAATAGAAAGTATGTCCTCTTAAGGGCTATGAGGGCTGGAGGTTTGCTTGTCAGGGGTCTTATCCTATACTACTGGTGCTTCAGTTGTGGAAGGGATAGGATCTGTATATTGAGGAATGTGCCCTGTGTGTCTTGTAGTCCCTGTTTCTGGAAACTTGTCCAAGGGCTGTAATGGTCTTAGCTGTGCACCCCACTCCCCAGGGGATGTGTCTCCTTTTGACAAAGTGGGATAAGGGGCTGAGGATATGACCCACCTGTGGTACCAGGTGGGAAATGGCAGGGAGAGGGGTTTTTTCTTTTGAAAGATGTACAGCTGCTGAGGGTGGACAATTTTAATGTGTCTCAGGGTGTTTTGGTTTATCACAGACACAAAGCGTATATCCAACGGCTCTACCTTCCCTAAGCAAAGTTCTATCACATATATGCAGGAGGTGGAGGTTTATGAAGCAGGCTGTTGCTTAGATTATATGTGGTAATGTTACTTGTAATGCAGCCAGAATATGGTAAGCAGGTTATGCTGCTTCAGCTATGACAGACCTTAAGATCGTAGTGTTGTTTATTGATATGATTGGATTATAAGAGAGCTGATGCACTGTTTAATACTGAATCTGTCTGCTGAGGTTGTTTAAGTCCTGGGATAATATGACTAGTTAGTAGTCTGCAGCGGGCCGCGGCAAGTAACTTGGGCAGAGTTCCAAAAAGACAAGATGGCGATTTTTCGCGCCACTAATTCTCCGCCCAGGTTAGGCTGCTTAAGCTCTAAGGCACTCACCGCAGTGGGTCTTCTCCTCTACCCGGCATCCGATGACAGCGTTTTGCCGGTAGGTCCTCAGTGGTCCTCTGTGGTCCTTTGTGAGGGGACAATCAGAGCTGTTTGTGGGAAGGAGTTGCGGCGACTCACCGGTCCTGGTATGGCCGCCAAAATTAGATCGCGGTCCGTGCGCTGCTCTCCGCTGGTCTCAGCCAATTGCACTAGATCTCCGATCTGACGCCACGAGTATAGTTGGTATCTGGCAAGTCAGTCGGGTTGTAGTATCTGCGTGTCTCCTGCCCGGTCTGTGGGCCGCAGCGGTCTCCTGGGTCTGAGTGTGCTGAGGATTCAAAGCCCTCTCTTCTCTCCTCCTCAGATAAGTGCTCAAAAGTCTCAGAGTGGTCACCTCTAGTTAGGGGAACATTAGAGTGACAAAAGGAGCAATTTTCAAGTTTTTTTAGCTCACTATGTTATATTTGAAAAGGATTTCTCCACGGAGCTCCACTATGTAGCGTCTGCTTAGCTAGGCAGTTAACTCCGCCCCCCTGCAAGGCTGCAACTTGGTCTTCGCTTCATACTTTTTCCAAATTTTACAAATTTGACACTTTTGCTTCATCGGAGGCTATTTTTGGGAGAAAGGTTCTTCAGGCAGTGGTTCCTTCTGTATAAAGAGCCTGCCTATCCCTCCCGTCATCCGTGTACTTTTGCTTTGGTATTGGTATCCCAGAAGTAATGATGACCCGTGGACTGATCACACTTAACAGAAGAAAACATAATTTATGCTTACCTGATAAATTCCTTTCTTCTGTAGTGTGATCAGTCCACGGCCCGCCCTGTTTTTAAGGCAGGTAAATATTTTTTAATTTATACTCCAGTCACCACTTCACCCTTGGCTTTTCCTTTCTCGTTGGTCCTTGGTCGAATGACTGGGAGTGACGTAGAGGGGAGGAGCTATATGCAGCTCTGCTGGGTGAATCCTCTTGCACTTCCTGTTGGGGAGGAGTAATATCCCAGAAGTAATGATGACCCGTGGACTGATCACACTACAGAAGAAAGGAATTTATCAGGTAAGCATAAATTATGTTTTTTGAAGCTGGCCGCGTCCGTAAGCACCGCTGGTATCGAGAGTTGCAGTGGCGGTAAATATGCTATACGCTCCCTTTTTGGAGCCTAACGCAGCCATTCTGTGAAAGCATGCGTAGCTAACGCACCCCTTTGGCCGCAGAACTCTAAATCTAGCCGAGAGTTAGATAACAGAATAACAGGTAGTTTGAGGGTTAATACAGATTAATCAGTACTTGCAGGGATTGGCAACAGGTTGTCATGCAGTTTGAGAGTTTCACAGAATAGACAGTCTTTGCAATGTTTGGCAACAGGATATCAAGCAGTTTGAAGGTTTAGACTGAAATAACAGTATTTGCAGAGTTTTGCCAACAGGTAAACATGCAGTTTGAGAGTTTCACAGAATAGACAGTCTTTTCAATGTTTGGCAACAGGATATCAAGCAGTTTGAAGGTTTACATTGAGTAAACATTATTTGCAGAGTTTTGGCAACAGGTAAACAAACAGATTGAGAGATTCACAGAATAAATAGTACTTGCAATGTTCGGCAACAGGTTATCAGGAAGTAGAGGATTAACCCAGGATAGTCAGTCTTTGCAGAGTTTGGCAGTTACAGAGATTCCACAGCAAAGTCCTCACAGGAGCCACAAAGAGAAACAAACAAACGGGCCCTAAAGAAACAGGAAGCCCGGAATAAAAAGCCTGGTCGTGACATCATCAGGAAGGGGCGGTTCAGACTACCTGTCAATCAAGCACACAGAGAGGACTGCCAGAGCTTCCCAGGGGCTGAGTGTGACAATTATTTTGTGATATTTCTCTATCCAATTCTGATTCCCACACCTTACAATATGCTGCTAATGATCTAGAGTGATGGTCAATCAGTAATTTATACAATATTGATAGACCCCTTCTGGTGGGAGTTTGAGTGTAGCAAATGGTTTCAAACAAAGTGAGGGGTCTAATTAGCTTAGATTTGTGTGGGTTGTGGGCTATGAAATGGGAAAGTTGCTGACATGTGAACCAATAATTTATGATTAATGGGGTCTGTTCCGCCATTTCTTCCCTAGTTTTCAGTTTACCGTCATGTGTTATTGCATAGACGGGAATAAGTGAATTGATGGTTGAGGGGTCTGTCTGAATGGGCTGTCTACTCACTGGGATCTCTGAGTTATTCAGTATCAGTGTTATTGGGGAGGGAATTGATGAAATGCCAGTGGCATTATTAGATATGTAATCCCAAACTCTAACGGCTAGATTACGAGTCTTTCGTTAGCCTTAAAAAGCAGCGTTAAGGGGTCCTAATGCTGCTTTTTAACGCCAACTGGTATTACGAGTCAGGCAGGTACAGGTGTACCGCTCACTTTTTTTCCGCGATTTTAGCATACTGCAAATCCCCTTACGTCAATTGTGTATCCTATCTTTTTAATGGGATTTGCCTAACGCCGGTATTACGATCGCTGGAAAAAGTGAGCGGTACACCCTCTCCTGTCCAGACTCCTAACGCTTTTAAAAGTCAGTAGTTAAGAGTTTCATGGGCTAACGCTGGAACATAAGACTCTAACTAACCGAGGCCCCCCCCACATCGCAAACACTATAATAAAATTTAGTAACAGAAAGAGAAAACCAATGGCACTACTTTTTTAGTGAAAGGATTATTATGCTAAGAAGCTCTAGATCTCTATATAAGACAGACTGGGAAGTATATCCCAGATCAGTGCTGTAGTATAAGAGTCTGTGGTGCTGTGTACTGTATGTAGACTATGAATGCTGGATGTGGTTAAAGAGATAACCACAGAAAGGAGTAATAAAATTATTTAACCCCTAATCTGCCGACTGGACATCGCCGCCACTTTAATGAATGTATTAACCCCTAAACCGCCGCACTCCCGCCTCGCAAACACTAGTTAAATTTTATTAACCCCTAATCTGCCGTCCCTAACATCGCCGACACCTACCTACAATTATTAACCCCTAATCTGTCGCCTTCAAGGTCGCCACCACTATAATAAATTTATTAACCCCTAAACCTAAGTCTAACCCTAACCCTAACCCCCTCCTAACTTAAATAAAATTTAAATAAATTTACTATAATTAACTAAATAATTCCTATTTAAAACTAAATACTTACCTGTAAAATAAACCCTAAGCTAGCTACAATATAACTAATTGTTACATTGTAGCCATTTTAGGATTTATATTTATTTTACAGGGAACTTTGTATTTATTTTAACTAGGTACAATAGTTATTAAATAGTTGAATGAAGGTTCCTTTAAGTGACGTCATCCAAGATGGCGTGCCTTCAATTCCGATTGGCTGATAGAATCCTATCAGCCAATTGGAATTAAGGTAGGAAAAATCCTATTGGCTGATGGAATCAGCCAACAGAATTGAGCTCGCATTCTATTGGCTGATTGGAACAGCCAATAGAATGCGAGCTCAATCCTATTGGCTGATTGGATCAGCCAATAGGATTGAACTTCAATCCTATTGGCTGATTGCATCAGCCAATAGGATTTTTCCTACCTTAATTCCGATTGGCTGATAGGATTCTATCAGCCAATTGGAATTGAAGGGACGCCATCTTGGATGACGTCACTTAAAGGAACCTTCATTCAGTTGTCTGATCAAGAAGGAAGAGGATGCTCTGCGTTGGATGTCTTCAAGATGGACCCGCTCTGCTCCGGATGGAAGAAGATAGAAGATGCCGCCTGGATGAAGACTTCTGCCGGTCTGGATGTCCTCTTCTGGCCGGATCGGATGAAGACTTCTGCCCCTCTGGAGGTCCACTTGTGCCCGGCTGGGTGAAGATGTCTCAAGGTAGGGTAATCTTCAAGGGGGTAGTGTTAGGTTTTATTAAGGGGGGATTGGGTGGGTTTTAGAGTAGGGTTGGGTGTGTGGGTGGTGGATTTTAATGTTGGGGGTATTGTATTTTTTTTTAAAAGAGCTGATTACTTTGGGGCAATGCCCCGCAAAAGGCCCTTTTACATAGTAACATAGTAGATAAGGTTGAAAAAAGACTGAAGTCCATCGAGTTCAACCTATACAAATCTAAAATACTTACAAAAAGCTCCAGTTAAGCTTAAATAACACCATTAAAATGTGACCCATTTAATACTAGCAATCATATCCATGAATTTTGTTTATATACAGAAATTTATCCAGACTATTTTTAAATGTATCTATGGTATTGGCATTCACTATCTCCTTTGGTAATGAGTTCCACAATTTTATTGCTCTTACAGTGAAAAAACGTTTCCGTTGCAGGAGATTAAATCTCCTTTCCTCCAACCTTAAATTATGACCTCTTGTCAGAACCAATTTTCTTGGAATAAAAAGAGCTTCTGCCATCTCTGTATATGGGCCTTGAATATATTTATATAAAGTAATCATGTCACCTCTCAAGCGCCTTTTTTCTAAAGAGAACAGACCCAGTTTGGCTAGCCTCTCCTCATAGGTTAATTTCTCCAATCCCCTTATTAGCTTTGTGGCCCTTCTCTGAACTTTTTCTAGTTCTGCAATATCTTTTTTAGCAATCGGTCCCCAGAACTGCACTCCAAACTCAAGGTGAGGTCTTACCAGGGCTTTATATAATGACAGAATTATGCTTTCCTCCCTTGAATCAATGCCTCTTTTAATACATGCTAGTATCTTATTAGCCTTTGAAGCCGCTGCCCTGCATTGTGCACTCATCTTTAGCTTGTTATCTATTACTACTCCCAAATCCCTTTCCTCCTGTGTTTGGCTAAGTCTTGTCCCATTTAAAAAATACATAGCCTGCTTATTTAATAGCTACCTAAGGGCTATTTGTAATAGCCCTTTTAAGGGCTATTTGTAATTTAGTATAGGGTAGGGAATTTTATTATTTTGGGGGTATTTTTATTTTATTAGGGGGATTAGAGTAGGTGTAATTAGCTTTAAAAAATTGTAATTATTTTTTTATTTTCTGTAATTTAGTGTTTGTTTTTTTCGTAATTTAGTTTATTTAAATTAATTGTAAATAATTGTAGGTAGTTTAGGTAATTCGTTTAATTATAGTGTAGCGTTAGGTGTAATTGTAACTTAGGTTAGGATTTATTTTACAGGTAAATTTGTACTTATTTTAACTAGGTAGCTATTAAATAGTGAATAACTATTTAATAACTATTGTACCTAGTTAAAATAAATACAAAGTTGCCTGTAAAATAAATATAAATCCTAAAATGGCTACAATGTAACTATTAGTTATATTGTAGCTAGCTTAGGGTTTATTTTACAGGTAAGTATTTAGTTTTAAAAAGGATTTTTTTAGTTAATTATAGTAAATTTATTTAGATTTATTTAAATTATATTTAAGTTAGGGGGGTTAGGGTTAGACTTAGGTTTAGGGGTTATTAAATTTATTATAGTGGCGGCGTCGTTGGGGGCGGCAGATTAGGGGTTAATAATTGTAGGTAGGTGTCGGCGATGTTAGGGACGGCAGATTAGGAGTTAATAAAAATTAACTAGTGTTTGCGAGGCGGGAGTGCGGCGGTTTAGGGGTTAATACATTTATTAAAGTGGCGGTGATGTCCGTTCGGCAGATTAGGGGTTTATAAATTTATTATAGTTGCGGCGACGTGGGGGGGGGGGCAGATTAGGGGTTAATAAATAAAATGTAGGGTCCGGCGATGTTGGGGGTAGCAGATTAGGGGTTCATAGGGATAATGTAGGTGGCGGCGGTTTCCGGAGCGGCAGATTAGGGGTTAATAAATATAATGTAGGTGTTGGCGATGTCGGGGGCGGCAGATTAGGGGTTAATAAGTGTAAGATTAGGGGTGTTTAGGCTCGGGTTCATGTTAGGGTGTTAGGTGCAGACATAAAAAGTATCTCCCCATAGGAAACAATGGGGCTGTGTTAGGAGCTGAACGCTGCTTTTTTGCAGGTGTTTTTTCAGCCAGCTCAGCCCCATTGTTTCCTATGGGGAAATCATGCATGAGCACGTTTAGCCAGCTTACCACTACTGTAAGCAGCGCTGGTACTGAGGTGAGATGTGGAGCTAAATTCTGCTCTACGCTCACCTTTTTGCGGCTAACGCCAGGTTTAAAAAAACCTGTAATACTAGCATTGTCTGTAGGTGAGCGGTGAGCTGAAACTAAGCATTAGCAACGCACCCCTGTTAATGCAAAACTCGTAATCTCGCCGTAAGTGTTTCTTGCATAATTTGGGGTAGTGTCTTGCTTATGTTCCTATATGTTTTATTGACCCAGCAAATCCCGCCCACATTGGGGCATTCAGCTAGCTGTTGTTCTAGTTTAACCCATTCTTTGTTCTCCCCATGTTTGCACCAATCTATGACTCGTTTGAGAATCGCTGCTTGTCTATAATACGTTAGATTGGGTACACTATGTCCCCCATTTTTTCTATTTCGATACATATTTTTTTTCGAAATCCAGGGCATTTTATTATGCCAAATACATGTGCTAACTATATTTTGTAGGGAATTTAGATACGATATTGGTATTGGTACTGTTTGGAATATGTCGAGAATTTTTGGTAAAATCGTCATTTTGAATTCCTTCATCCTTCCCAACCAAGAAAAGTTGTTATGTTCCCAGCTATGTAATTCTAGTTGGATTTCATTTAGTAGTGTTTGATAGTTCAGTTGGAATAATACTTGTTGGTTGTGTGAAATTTGGACCCCTAGGTATTTGATAGAAAGGTTCTGTATTTTATAATTGTATGTATTTGCAACTCTAACCCGGGAAGATGTACCCCCATCATCTCAGATTTGGAGGGGTTCATTTTAAAACCGGAGAATATACCATAAATGTACAGTTTAGTGCCTTAAGTGAATGTTGTGGAAATGTAAGCGATAATATGACATCATCAACATACAATGCTTGTTTATATTGGGTATCCTGAATCGGGGTGCCCTTTATATTTGGGTTGTTTCTAATTGCTGCAGCTAGGATTTCGATTGTCAGCACAAACAAAAGAGGTGACAATGGGCAGCCTTGTCTTGTTCTATTATTAATTAAAACCTTATTTGAAAGGGAGTCATTTAATTTGATTTTGGTCATGGGGGTGTTATATAGCATAAATATTTTATTTATAAAACCATTCCCCATTCCAAATCTTATTAATGTGCTTCTTAGGAAAGTATAGTAACAAGATAGCAGGTAAAGTATTACTATTGGTAAGTACCTATAGGTGCCAAATATTTTTGTAATCAACAAGCACCTGTTAGGGGGGCAATATAGCACTAAGGAGACTCATAGATAAATGAGTTACAAAGTATGTAACAAAGAGTGCTTTACCCCTGCAATTATTTAGGAAAAAATTATCACTGAATAATACAGGAACAATTTTTAACCATTCATGGTTTATCTTTATGAATCATACAAACCAAGTATAATGTTTCACATATAGATACTTGATTGTCAGAGGTATTATTCACACATCTATGCTATATATTGTTATCTAGAGAGTTTAAGTGTTTTTAAATGTGTATGATTGAATAGTTAAACCAATAAAGATAAAGGCCTCTAGTTATCAAGCTCCGGAGGGAGCTTGACGGCCCCTGTTTCTGGCAAGTCTTCAGACTCGCCAGAAACAGCAGTTATTAAGCAGCGGTCACAAAGACCGCTGCTCCATAACCTGTCTGCCTGCTCTGAGCAGGCGGACAGACATCGCCGGAAATCAACTCGATCGAGTATGATCGTGTTGATTGACTACCGAAAAATAAAAGGGAGAGAAAGGTGCGCTAGGCCAAATCGATAACCAAACACCCCCTTAAAAAGACAAATATCCCTACAGTTGTCTAAAATAAGAGAGAAAATATACAGGTAATAAGGGAGGCGCTAAAAAAATCCAAAGGTATCAAACACTTATAAAATTTAATAAAAACACATAAGCATACAATAACATATGTAAAGGGGACGTCTCCCCAAAACGAAATACTACTGAATAAAAACTAAAATACTAAAAGATGCAATTGATAAAACTTCCACAGATTTAAAATCATACAATCTGTATAGAGCAGTCCCAATCAGTTCGTTATAATAGGGTCAGATAGAAATGTCTTTTCTCCATATAAAATGTAACTGAGTATGTGGTCAGCGTCTCACTAGTCAAATACCACCAAGCTGCCAAATTGATAGAACAATAGCTGCCAAACAGTGTAAGTAGATAATTATATACTTGCAATTCCAAAGTTCTCTTACTGTGTAAGATATCACTTTAGCAAAACATTCAGCCGTGTACTTTACCAGATCCTTATCCGTGAAGTAGATGTCTTTTCCCCTCACCCGGTATTCACCTCGAGCGGGGCCGACTGAAACTTTCCGGCGTCTGACGTCACTGAAAGATGTTCCGGTTAGGAGAAGAAGCCGATTCCTGCGCTTACTTCTATGACGTGTAGTCACGGTCCTCTCAGATGAGCCCTGCACTTAGTGCTTATAGCACGCAAGGGATTGGATACTGGGCAAAGTGAAGGATATCCCAGAAATGCTGCCAAACACAAGTCCTACAGATGATTTACTCCTATTTAGGAGAAGATAGTTCCAAAATGTATAACCCAGGTTATTAAGTAGGAATCAAAAGATATGTAGATTGTTGTCACAGAAATAAAAACAACAACACTGCCAACACATACGACGCGTTTCGCCCTCCTATGGGCTTTATGTAATTTTATTCAGTTAGCACATTTTATGGTATACTCATGTATTTACATTTGATATATTTACACAGTTTTCTATTAGGAAGCCTTTGAGCCAATTTGTAGTGATATATATAATAAAAATTTGTTATATATCTCTAACAATCACACATAGATTCTCCGGTAAATATTTATGAATATTCTATTTATTAATCTATTGCGGTCCTTTTTTTTGGTACAATTGTGAGGTCCCTTTAGTAGCAAGATTGTGTGATTTCATTTAAAAGGTCAGAAGAGAAAAATACCACCTTAAAAAGAAGTTGCTACTAAAAGTCAAATACCACCTTAAAGCAATTCTGCTAATTGAAACCACCACCAATCAGATTGAAAGATACCCCTTTAAATAAGGTCATTCACACTTGCCACCACTATCTTGATAAAGCCCATAGGAGGGCGAAATACGTCGTATGTGTTGGCAGTGTTGTTGTTTTTATTTCTGTGACAACAATCTACATATCTTTTGATTCCTACTTAATAACCCGGGTTATACATTTTGGAACTATCTTCTCCTAAATAGGAGTAAATCATCTGTAGGACTTGTGTTTGGCAGCATTTCTGGGATATCCTTCACTTTGCCCAGTATCCAATCCCTTGCGTGCTATAAGCACTAAGTGCAGGGCTCAACTGAGAGGACCGTGACTACACGTCATAGAAGTAAGCGCAGGAATCGGCTTCTTCTCCTAACCGGAACATCTTTCAGTGACGTCAGACGCCGGAAAGTTTCAGTCGGCCCCACTCGAGGTGAATACCGGGCGAGGGGAAAAGACATCTACTTCACGGATAAGTATCTGGTAAAGTACACGGCTGAATGTTTTGCTAAAGTGATATCTTACACAGTAAGAGAACTTTGGAATTGCAAGTATATAATTATCTACTTACACTGTTTGGCAGCTATTGTTCTATCAATTTGGCAGCTTGGTGGTATTTGACTAGTGAGACGCTGACCACATACTCAGTTACATTTTATATGGAGAAAAGACATTTCTATCTGACCCTATTATAACGAACTGATTGGGACTGCTCTATACAGATTGTATGATTTTAAATCTGTGGAAGTTTTATCAATTGCATCTTTTAGTATTTTAGTTTTTATTCAGTAGTATTTCGTTTTGGGGAGACGTCCCCTTTACATATGTTATTGTATGCTTATGTGTTTTTATTAAATTTTATAAGTGTTTGATACCTTTGGCTTTTTTTTTGCGCCTCCCTTATTACCTGTATATTTTCTTTGATTGACTACCCCCTGCTGGCAGCCTATTGGCCGCGAGTCTGCAGGGGGCGGCGTTGCACCAGCAGCTCTTGTGTTGCTCGCCGTATTCAGCGAGGTCTGTCGGACCTGATCCGCACTATCAGATCAGGTCCGACAGACCTTAATAACTAGAGGCCAAAGTATAAATGGTTTAAAATAGTTCCTGTATTATTCAGTGAGAAATTTTCCTAAATAATTGCAGGGGTAAAGCACTCTTTTTTGTTTCAGACTTTGTAACTCATTTATCTATGCTTCTTAGGAAAGCCCAATTTAGCCTATCAAATGCCTTTTCGGCATCCATGGCTAGGAAAATTGAGGGAATGTTGTGAGTATGTGCATGTTCTAATAGGTTCAATATTTTAATAGTATTATCCCTCGCCTCTCTATGGGGGGTGAAGCCCACCTGATTTGTGTGGATTAATCGTGGGAGAATTTTATTCATCCATGAGGCCAGTATTTTTGCAAACAATTTTACATCTACATTTAAAAGTGAGATGGGCCTAAAATTTTGGGGTGTGTCTGGGGGTTTCCCAGGTTTTGGGAGCACTGTTATGTGTGCTTCTAGCGTGTTTTGGGGAATGGGTTATGCTTTTCTACTTTATTAAAAATTTTGAGGAGGTGAGGAATCAGTATTGAGGCGAAGGTTTTATAATATTGGGTGAAAAAGCCATCTGGGCCAGGACTTTTGCCTGAGTTGAGATCATGAATTGCTACTTTAATCTCTTTTAAGGTGATAGAGGTCTCTAATTCTGCTGCTTGCTCTTTTTCAAACGTGGGAAGGGGAATTCCTTTTAAATAGTTTTGCATATCTAAGGCCGCACGCGAGTCAGTTTCTTTGTGTGAAATATTATATAGTTGTGTATAATATTCTTCAAACTGTGAAAGAATATCTTTAGTGGGATGTACTTTTGAGTTTTTAGATGTTTTTATTTCATGTACAAAGATTTTAATTTATTTTAATTTTAAGGGCCCTTGCCAGTAGTTTGCCCGCACTATTGCCTTCGTTATAAAAGCGTTGTTGAAATTTGGATGTAGTGGTCTTATAATCTTGCAATAACATGTCATGTAGAGCATTCCTAGTGTTTTGGAGATCCTGCTTTATGGATTGATCATCTTGGTTATATCTGTGCCTATATTCTAAGTCAGATAGTTTAGAGGTGAGATCCATGTATTTCTGCCTTTCTGCTCTATTTAGATGGGCTTTCCTTTTTATGAATTCTCCTCTCTTGAAGCATTTATGTGCCTCCCAAACTGTAATGAGGTTGCTGCCTGCGATGGTATTAAATGTGAAGTATTCTTGCAGGGCATTCTGGGTTTTTGTATATTGTGTTTCCCCCTTCAAAAGGGAGTCGTCCAATTTCAAGATATATGGGGAGACTGGAGCGTGAGACCAAGCAATATCAAAAAAGG
Source organism: Bombina bombina (assembly GCF_027579735.1). Classification (NCBI taxonomy): domain Eukaryota; kingdom Metazoa; phylum Chordata; class Amphibia; order Anura; family Bombinatoridae; genus Bombina; species Bombina bombina. The sequence continues at coordinate 208,780,971 of NC_069502.1, forward strand.
ACTTGGATGTGGTCTGGCCACACTGTATGTGTAATCCCTGCATTCTTAATATGTTCCAAACCCATCTGATTTGTGAGCAGATAATCAAGAGTAGTGATGTCGTGAACATAACATTTACCGTTCGCGAACCGCGAACGCAAACTTCCGCAAATGTTCGCGAACGGGCGAACCGCCATAGACTTCAATAGGCAGGAGAATTTTAAAACCCACAGGGACTCTTTCTGGCCACAATAGTGATGGAAAAGTTGTTTCAAGGGGAATAACACCTGGACTGTAGCATGCCGGAGGGGGATCCATGGCAAAACTCCCATGGAAAATTACATAGTTGATGCAGAGTCTGGTTTTAATGCATAAAGGGCATAAATCACCTAACATTCCTAAATTGTTTGGAATAACGTGCTTTAAAACATCAGGTATGATGTTGTATCAATCAAGTAGTGTAAGGGTTACGCCCGCTTCACAGTGACAGACCAAACTCCCAGTTTAACGCACCACAAACAACCGCAAACAGTCCATTTGCACAACCGCAAACTCCCTATTTGCACAAGGTTGGATACCAAGCTAAAGTGATTTAAATAGAATATATATGGACTCTGAAAAGAGACCATAAAATTCAAAAAACACAGGCGCTAAAACAGCTTAAAATAGACAATGAAAACGTGATTTTTAAACCATATAGTGCAATATATATATGCTTGCAAATAACAACACCCAGTGCGGACTGAAACAACAAAAGATGTGTGAACAACAAAAGTGTATAAAATATATGTTTAATTACATAAGTGGAATGGAAATATTAAAATATTGAAATATTTGTACATATAAAAGCGCTGATCAGGCGCAATGTTGAAGTGTAGCATACATTTTAACAATAATGTGATACAAAAAAATGATAATAGAACAACGTGAGAGGTTTAGTATTTTCCAGTATGCGATTCGATGCGATGATTTTTCCAAATAGCCCAGATTTTGAAGAAAGATTTATGTCTTCAATGGGAGCTGGAACGAGATGAGGAAGACCAATAAACGACAGAAAAGGCAACAAAATAAGGTTTTCACTTTTACTTACACCGGAGGTCGGTGGTTGAATCCTGAAAGTTCCTTTTCGTGGCGTGAGACTCCAAACCGCAGCGGGCAGCAAAAGTTAATCCAGCAGAATATGCAAACACCTTTGCACAGGTGGCTGGAAAAGATGCACCTACGGAGGCCGGAGAGAGAAAAAAAAAGAGCACAAAAGAGCAACGCGTTTCAACCCGTAAACCGGGTCTTTTTCAAGCTCCCAACAGATAGATAAGTGTGTCATATATAGCCGATGAAATCAGGCTATTGGCTCAATTGCATCAGTGGGCGTATGTATTCCAAGATAATTTGTCAGCCACAATGTTATATGTATCACAGTTCACCCAAACCTTCAACATATATTGTATCAAAGAACAACTAGTATTATGTCAGAAAACAAATTACATATGTGCATATATGCCTCTATTTATAATGCACAACTTTAGTTGTATCCATTCCGCACAGAGGTCATTATGAGCATATATAGAAAATATAAAAAACCGCTTATAAAATTCCGATATAATTTATTCAGATAGTCAAATTCAAATGTGTATAAAATGAATTTAGGGAATATAAAAGATATATAGAAAAAAATATTTATATAAGAAATATATATAAAAAATATATAAAAAAATATAAAAAAATACATATAAAAAATATATGAAAAATGCATATATTGGTGACAATCAGAAAAGTGTATTTTGAGGAGGAACAGCAGATAACATTGGAAAGATACATTGATTATTTGAAATTAAAAAATAGAAACTATGTGTATAAGCTAATTATATAGAATAGGAGGTCAATCTTTTAGGAAACAGCCAATGTCAAAATCGACATTCAGACCTAGTGGATGTAACATTTTTAAATCAAAAATCCATTTACTTTCTCTTTTTAAGAGATCATTGTTTATATTTCCTCCTCTCCATTTCTTTTTGACTTTTTCTATTCCAAGATAAGAGAATTGACTTAAATTTCCATTATTACACATACCAAAATGTTTAGCAATCGGTAAGTCTTTGTTTCTCTTTAATGTAAAATTTTCTATGGACCACATATGTTCTCTGATACGCGTACGTAGGGGTCTTGAGGTCTCACCTGTATATTGTAGACCACATTTGCACTGAATGATATAAATAATATTGCTATCTGAGCACCTAATAAGGTCTTTTATCTTATATGATTTTCCTGTTACGTTTGATTTAAATTCTCTACATTTAATTGAGTGTTCACAAGATTTACAGGTTAAACAGGGATAAAAGCCTAAAAGACTATTGCCCATTACGTACAATTGATTAACACTGTTTGTATGACTATTGCTGTTGTATGTTGGTGCCAGGATGGTCTTAAGATTTTTCACTTTCTTGTACACTACTTGTGGTCTTGATGGAAGAATAGGACCTAATATTTCATCATTTTTAAGTAACTTCCAGTGCTTGTTCAGAATCTTTTCTAATAAATATTTATTTTGGCTGTAATTTGTAATGAATGGAATAAATATCTGCTCAGTCCCTTCTGTATCTTTCTTGGCAGTGTATTTGGTTTGTTTAGATTTGGCGGTTAATAAAGAATTTCTATCAACTAATCGAACCTCATTGAAAGTTTTCTCTATCTCGCTTTCTCTATAACCTCTCTCTATAAATTTTTGTTTTATCAAACTTGACTGATTTTCAAAGTCAGTTGGATTTGTACAATTTTTACGAATCCTCAAAAATTGCCCTTTGGGGATATTGTCCAACCATTTTTTATGGTGACAACTAGTATAATGGATGTAACTATTCGCATCCACCTTTTTAAAAAAAGTTCGGGCATTTAATTCATTATTATTGACAAAAATTTCTAAGTCAAGAAAGTTAATAGAGGTTTTATCACATATATGGGTGAATTTGAGATTAATTTCATTAGTGTTCATATCTTCAATAAATTTATCTAGTGATAGACAATCCACTCGCCAAATGATTAAAATATCGTCAATATATCTTTTAAAGGACACCAGGTTTGCCCCAAGTGGGTAATTGGCTAAAAAATAATGTTCCCAATACCCCATAAATAAATTGGCATACTTACCGATTGCTAAACATTTTGGTATGTGTAATAATGGAAATTTAAGTCAATTCTCTTATCTTGGAATAGAAAAAGTCAAAAAGAAATGGAGAGGAGGAAATATAAACAATGATCTCTTAAAAAGAGAAAGTAAATGGATTTTTGATTTAAAAACGTTACATCCACTAGGTCTGAATGTCGATTTTGACATTGGCTGTTTCCTAAAAGATTGACCTCCTATTCTATATAATTAGCTTATACACATAGTTTCTATTTTTTAATTTCAAATAATCAATGTATCTTTCCAATGTTATCTGCTGTTCCTCCTCAAAATACACTTTTCTGATTGTCACCAATATATGCATTTTTCATATATTTTTTATATGTATTTTTTTATATTTTTTTATATATTTTTTATATATATTTCTTATATAAATATTTTTTTCTATATATCTTTTATATTCCCTAAATTCATTTTATACACATTTGAATTTGACTATCTGAATAAATTATATCGGAATTTTATAAGCGTTTTTTTTATATTTTCTATATATGCTCATAATGACCTCTGTGCGGAATGGATACAACTAAAGTTGTGCATTATAAATAGAGGCATATATGCACATATGTAATTTGTTTTCTGACATAATACTAGTTGTTCTTTGATACAATATATGTTGAAGGTTTGGGTGAACTGTGATACATATAACATTGTGGCTGACCAATTATCTTGGAATACATACGCCCACTGATGCAATTGAGCCAATAGCCTGATTTCATCGGCTATATATGACACACTTATCTATCTGTTGGGAGCTTGAAAAAGACCCGGTTTACGGCTTGAAACGCGTTGCTCTTTTGTGCTCTTTTTTTGTCTCTCTCCGGCCTCCGTAGGTGCATCTTTTCCAGCCACCTGTGCAAAGGTGTTTGCATATTCTGCTGGATTAACTTTTGCTGCCCGCTGCGGTTTGGAGTCTCACGCCACGAAAAGGAACTTTCAGGATTCAACCACCGACCTCCGGTGTAAGTAAAAGTGAAAACCTTATTTTGTTGCCTTTTCTGTCGTTTATTGGTCTTCCTCATCTCGTTCCAGCTCCCATTGAAGACATAAATCTTTCTTCAAAATCTGGGCTATTTGGAAAAATCATCGCATCGAATCGCATACTGGAAAATACTAAACCTCTCACGTTGTTCTATTATCATTTTTTTGTATCACATTATTGTTAAAATGTATGCTACACTTCAACATTGCGCCTGATCAGCGCTTTTATATGTACAAATATTTCAATATTTTAATATTTCCATTCCACTTATGTAATTAAACATATATTTTATACACTTTTGTTGTTCACACATCTTTTGTTGTTTCAGTCCGCACTGGGTGTTGTTATTTGCAAGCATATATATATTGCACTATATGGTTTAAAAATCACGTTTTCATTGTCTATTTTAAGCTGTTTTAGCGCCTGTGTTTTTTGAATTTTGTGGTCTCTTTTCAGAGTCCATATATATTCTATTTAAATCACTTTAGCAATTGAGGTTGGGAGTTTCCTCTTTATTATCACAGGTTTAATAGTTTCCTTTTTGCGCAGTTAACCCTTTCGTTTTTTTGTCATGGATACCAAGCTAGCCATGTCCCGTTCCTTGTCCTCACTGATGTCATTGAAGGTCTCTTCCTCCACCCAGCCACGTACAACACCAAGGGTCCACGAAAGGTGACAACAAGCCCCCTGGGACGCCTGCTGTGTTTGGTCTTCCACCTCCTCAAAGCCACCTTCCTCCTCTGACTCCTCTTCTTCAGACTCCTCTCTCTGCGTTGCCTCTCTTTGCATTATTATAAGGTGTGTTAAGTAGTACTATTCCTATCAGTTTAATCCCTGTTATGTGCCTTTTTTTTGGTTTGGTTTTTGAAGCCACAGTGCAGCACCAGAGGCCAGAAAAAATTAGGCATGTACACATGCCTGAAAAATTAGGTATTGTTGCAGCCGCTGCTGTAGCAGCGGCCAGAAAAATTGATGTTTGTTTCCCAGGCAGAAAGTGCCCTAAAACATTGCGGCTTAAACCCTAGTTGGTGGCGGATAAGTCACACAAGTCATCCGGCATTCAGAGATAAAATACAGCAGTGTGTGGACCATTTTTAGCCCAAGGCAGCTCATCTCATCAGGCCTTTTTTTGTTGAATGTATCGCCCACTGTCAGTCCCTTCGGGATCCATCCCTCATTCATCTTAATAAAGGTGAGGTAATCTAGACTTTTTTGACCTAGGCGACTTCTCTTCTCAGTGACAATACCTCCTGCTGCACTGAAGGTCCTTTCTGACAGGACACTTGAAGCGGGGCAGGCCAGAAGTTCTATCGCAAATTGGGATAGCTCAGGCCACAGGTCAAGCCTGCACACCCAGTAGTCAAGGGGTTCATCGCTCCTCAGAGTGTCGATATCTTCCGTTAAGGCAAGGTAGTCTGCTACCTGTCGGTCGAGTTGTTCTCTGAGGGTGGACCCCAAAGGGCTGTGGCGATGCGTAGGACTTAAAAAGCTCTGCATGTCCTCCATCAACAACACGTCTGTAAAGCGTCCTGTCCTTGCCGGCGTGGTCGTGGGAGGAGGAGGATTACTTTCACCTCTTCTCCTGTTAGATTCCCGTTGTGCTGTGACATCACCCTTATACGCTGTGCAAAGCATACTTTTTAATTTATTTTGGAACTGCTGCATCCTTTCCGACTTGCGGTAATTCTGTAACATTTCAGGCACTTTATGCTTATACCGGGGGTCTAGTAGCGTGGACACCCAGTACAGGTCGTTCTCCTTCAGCCTTTTTATACGAGGGTCCCTCAACAGGCACAACAGCATGAAAGACCCCATTTGCACAAGGTTGGATGCCGAGCTACTCATGTCCCGTTCCTCGTCCGCAGTGATCTCACTGAAGGTATGTTCTTCCCCCCAGCCACGTACAACACCATGGGTACCAGATAGGTGACAACGAGCACCCTGGGATGCCTGTTGTGGTTGGTATTCCTCCTCCTCCTCAAAGCCACATTCCTCCTCTGACTCCTCTTCTTCACAATCCTCTTCCTGCGTTGCCACAGGTCCAGCAAGCGATGCTGATAAGGCAGTTTCTGGTGGTGATGGTGACCACAACTCTTCCTCTTCCTCTTCATGCTCATCTACGGCCTGATCCAGCACTCTTTGCAGGGCACGCTCCAGGAAGAAAACAAATGGTATGATGTTGCTGATGGTGCCTTCCATGCGACTGACTAGGTTTGTCACCTCCTCAAAAGGATGCATGAGCCTACAGGCATTGCGCATGAGCGTCCAGTAACGTGGCAAAAACATTCCCAGCTCCACAGAGGCTGTCCTAGCACCCCGGTCATACAAATAGTCGTTAACGGCTTTTTCTTGTTGGATCAGGCGGTCGAACATTAGGAGTGTTGAATTCCAATGTGTCGGGCTGTCGCAAATCAAGCACCTCACTGGCATGCTGTTTTGCCGCTGGATATCTGAAAAGTGCGCCATGGTGGTGTAGGAACGCCTGAAATGGCCACACACCTTCTTAGCCTGCTTCAGGACGTCCTGTAAGCCTGGGTACTTATGCACAAAGCATTGTATGATCATATTAGACACATTTGCCATGCACGGCACATGTGTCAACTTGCCCAAATTCAATGCCGCCAACAAATTTCTTCCGTTGTCACAAACCACTTTGCCGATCTCCAGTTGGTGCGGAGTCAGCCACTGATCCACCTGTGCGTTCAGGGCGGACAGGACTGCTGGTCCGGTGTGACTCTCTGCTTTCAGGCAAGTCAACCCCAAGACGGTGTGACACTGCCATATCCGGGATGTGGAATAGTACCTGGGGAGCTGGGGGGGTGCCGTTGATGTGGAGCAAGACACAGCAGCAGAAGAGGACTCAGCCGAGGAGGTTATGGAAGAGGATGGAGTAGGAGGAGTAGAGGAGGTGGCAGCAGGCCTGCCTGCAAGTTGTGGCGGTGTCACCAACTCCTCTGCAGAGTCAAGCATTCCATGCTTGGCAGCCGTCAGCAGGTTTACCCAATGCACAGTGTAGGTGATATACGTGCCCTGACCATTCTTTGCAGACCAGGTATCAGTGGTCAGATGGACCCTTGCCCCAACACTGTGTGCAAGACATGCCATTACTTCCTTTTGCAAAATAGAGTACAGGTTGGGGATTGCCTTTTGTGCAAAGAAATTTCGGCCGGGTACCTTCCACTGCGGTGTCCCAATAGCTACAAATTTTTGGAACGCCTCAGACTCCACCAGCTTGTATGGTAAAAGCTGGCGGGCTAAGAGTTCAGACAAGCCAGCTGTCAGATGCCAGGCAAGGGGGTGACTTTGTGACACTGGCTTCTTACGCTCAAACATGTCCTTGACAGACACCTGACTGTGGGCAGATGAGCAGGAACTGCTCAAGGCGAGAGACGGAGTGGCGGATGGTTTAGAGGGGGCAAGGAGGACAGCAGTGGTTGAACTTGCTGAAGATGCTGGACCAGGAGGAGGAAGGTGGCTTTGAGATTGTGTGCTGCTTGTACTCATGTGTTGATCCCATAGGCATTTATGATGTGCGATCATGTGCCTTCGCAAAGCAGTTGTAACTAGGTGGGTGTTGGACTTCCCACGACTCAGTTTCTTTTGGCACAGGTTGCAAATGGCATCGCTGTTGTCAGAGGCAGACATACAAAAAAATGCCACACTGTTGAGCTCTGCAATGACGGCATTCTGGTGGTGGCAACAGCATGCGTTGATTGGCATGCTGTCTGGCTGACCCCGGGTGCCGATGCATGCTGTCTGACTGTGCCACTAGCTCCTTGCCACGACCTCCCCCTGCTTCCAACTCGTCTCCTCCTTCTCTCTGTCTCCCCATCTGAACTTTCCCCCTGTTCTTCTTCTCTTCTAGCGGGCACCCACGTGACATCCACGGACGCATCGTCATCATCAATCGCTTCACTTGTATCTGACAACTCAGCAAAGCAGCAGCGGGTACAACATCATCATCATCACACTGTACGTCCATGTGTGTAATGCTGCGTGACTGAGACATATTCCTGTTATGTACATCCTCTGGCAATAATGGTTGCGCATCACTCATTTCTTCCAACTGATGTGTAAATAACTCCTCTGACAGATCAAGTGAAGCGGCTGTGGTGCTAGTGTTGGTGGTGGTGGCAGGCGGGCGAGTGGTAACTTGAAAGGTGCCCGAAGCTAAGCTGGAGGAGGATGGTGCGTCAAGGTTCCGAGCGGAAGCTGTAGAAGATTGGGTGTCCTGTGTTAGCCAGTCAACTATGTCCTCAGAAATGTTCGAGTTCAGGGTACGTGGCCTCTGAACACTGGGCATTATTCTAGGGCCAAAGGGAATCACAGCACCACGACCATGACGGCCCCTTTGGGGTGGCCTGCCTCTGCCTGTCATTTTTTTTTTTTGATTAGTGGTACTATGCGTGCAAGCTACTGTGACAACAGATATGAGTGGCACTGTGCACTGGCAGAAGTTGGCAGAGTAGACGCTGTAGGCCTGACACACACGCTTGAAGACAACTAACTGCTATTCAATCTATTACAGTCAAAATTGTATTTTTTTTTAACTGTACACTACTGTTACACCAGATATGAGTTGCACTGGTGTGACACTGTGCCCTGGCAGGCCCTGAAATGCACACGTGTGAAGGAAACTGACTGCTATTATTTCACAGTCAAATTTCTAGTTTTTTTTTTAATGTACACTACTGTTACACCAGATATGAGTTGCACTGGTGTGACACTGTGCCCTGGCAGGCCCTGAAACGCACACATGTGAAGGAAACTGACTGCTATTATTTCACAGTCAAAAAAGTGTTGTTTTTTTTAAATGTACACTAGTGTTACACCAGATATGAGTTGCACTGGGGTGACACTGTGCCCTGGCAGGCACTGAAACGCACACGTGTGAAGGAAACTGACTGCTATTATTTCACAGTCAAAAAAGTGTTGTTCTTTTTAAATGTACACTACTGTTACACCAGATATGAGTTGCACTGGTGTGACACTGTGCCCTGGCAGGCCCTGAAACGCACACGTGTGAAGGAAACTGACTGCTATTATTTCACAGTCAAATTTCTAGTTTTTTTTTTAATGTACACTACTGTTACACCAGATATGAGTTGCACTGGTGTGACACTGTGCCCTGGCAGGCCCTGAAACGCATACGTGTGAAGGAAACTGACTGCTATTATTTCACAGTCAAATTTCTAGTTTTTTTTTTAATGTACACTACTGTTACACCAGATATGAGTTGCACTGGTGTGACACTGTACCCTTGCAGGCCCTGAAACGCACACGTGTGAAGGAAACTGACTGCTATTATTTCACAGTCAAAAAAGTGTTGTTTTTTTTAAATGTACACTACTGTTACACCAGATATGAGTTGCACTGGTGTGACACTGTGCCCTGGCAGGCCCTGAAACGCACACGTGTGAAGGAAACGGACTGCTATTATTTCACAGTCAAATTGCTAGTTTTTTTTTTAATGTACACTACTGTTACACCAGATATGAGTTGCACTGGTGTGACACTGTGCCCTGGCAGGCCCTGAAACGCACACGTGTGAAGGAAACTGACTGCTATTATTTCACAGTCAAATTTCTAGTTTTTTTTTTAATGTACACTACTGTTACACCAGATATGAGTTGCACTGGTGTGACACTGTGCCCTGGCAGGCCCTGAAACGCACACGTGTGAAGGAAACTGACTGCTATTATTTCACAGTCAAAAAAGTGTTGTTTTTTTTAAATGTACACTACTGTTACACCAGATATGAGTTGAACTGGTGTGACACTGTGCCCTGGCAGGCCCTGAAACGCACACGTGTGAAGGAAACGGACTGCTATTATTTCACAGTCAAATTGCTAGTTTTTTTTTAATGTACACTACTGTTACACCAGATATGAGTTGCACTGGTGTGACACTGTGCCCTGGCAGGCCCTGAAACGCACACATGTGAAGGAAACTGACTGCTATTATTTCACAGTAAAAAAAGTGTTATTTTTTTTTTTAAATGCACACTACTGTTACACCAGATATGAGTTGCACTGGTGTGACACTGTGCCCTGGCAGGCCCTGAAACGCACACGTGTGAAGGAAACTGACTGCTATTATTTCACAGTCAAATTTCTAGTTTTTTTTTAATGTACACTACTGTTACACCAGATATGAGTTGCACTGATGTGACACTGTGCCCTGGCAGACCCTGAATCGCACACATGTGAAGGAAACTGACTGCTATTATTTCACAGTCAAAAAAGTGTTGTTTTTTTTTAAATGTACACTACTGTTACACCAGATATGAGTTGCACTGCGGTGACACTGTGCCCTGGCAGGCACTGACACGCACACGTGTGAAGGAAACTGACTGCTATTATTTCACAGTCAAAAAAGTGTTGTTTTTTTTAAATGTACACTACTGTTACACCAGATATGAGTTGCACTGGTGTGACACTGTGCCCTGGCAGGCCCTGAAACGCACACGTGTGAAGGAAACTGACTGCTATTATTTCACAGTCAAATTTCTAGTTTTTTTTTTTAATGTACACTACTGTTACACCAGATATGAGTTGCACTGGTGTGACACTGTGCCCTGGCAGGCCCTGAAATGCATACGTGTGAAGGAAACTGACTGCTATTATTTCACAGTCAAATTTATAGTTTTTTTTTTAATGTACACTACTGTTACACCAGATATGAGTTGCACTGGTGTGACACTGTGCCCTGGCAGGCCCTGAAACGCACACGTGTGAAGGAAACTGACTGCTATTATTTCACAGTCAAAAAAGTGTTGTTGTTTTTAAACCCCTTAATGACGGGACCATTTTTCAGTTTTCTTACCCTTAATGACAAGGGCTATTTTTACATTTCTGCAGTGTTAGTGTTTAGCTGTAATTTTCCTCTTACTCATTTACAGTACCCACACATATTATATACCGTTTTTCTCGCCATTAAATGGACTTTATAAAGATACCATTATTTTCATCATATCTTATAATTTATCATAAAAAAAATATAAAATATGTGGAAAAAAATGGAAAAAAACACACTTTTTCTAACTTTGACCTCCAAAATCTGTTACACATCTACAACCACCAAAAAACACCCATGCTAAATAGTTTCTAAATTTTGTCCTGAGTTTAGAAATACTCAATGGTTACATGTTGTTTGCTTTTTTTGCAAGTTATAGGGCAATAAGTACAAGTAGCACTTTACTATTTCCAAACCACTTTTTTTCAAAATTAGCGCTAGTTACATTGGGACACTGATATCTGTCCGGAATCTCTGAATATCCCTTGACATGTATATATTTTTTTTTTAGAAGACAACCCAAAGTATTGATTTATGCCTATTTTGATGTATTTCATGCCACCATTTCACTGCCAAATGCGAGCAAATAAAAAAAATCGTTCACTTTTTCACAAATTTTGTCACAAACTTTAGGTTTCTCACTGAAATTATTTACAAACAGTTTGTGCAATTATGGCACAAATGGTTGTAAATGCTTCTCTGGGATTCCCTTTGTTCAGAAATAGCAGAGATATATGGCTTTGGCATTGTTTTTTGGTAATTAGAAGGCCACTAAATGCCGCTGTGCACAACACATGTATTATGCCCAGCAGTGAAGGGGTTAATTAGAGAGCTTGTAGGGACCATGAAGGGTTAATTTTAGCTTTAGTGTAGTGTAGTAGATAACCCAAAGTATTGATCTAGGCCCATTTTGGTATATTTCATGCCACCATTTCACCGCCAAATGCGAGCAAATAAAAAAAAAAATGACATTTTTCACAATTTTAGGTTTCTCACTGAAATTATTTTTACAAACAGCTTGTGCAATTATGGCACAAATGGTTGTAAATGCTTCTCTGGGATCTCCTTTGTTCAGAAATAGCAGACATATATGGCTTTGGCGTTGCTTTTTGGCAATTAGGAGGCCGCTAAATGCTGCTACGCACCACACTTGTATTATGCCCAGCAGTGAAGGGGTTAATTAGGTAGCTTGTAGAGAGCTTGCAGGGTTAATTTTAGCTTTAGTGTAGAGATTAGCCTCCCACCTGACACATACCACCCCCTGATCCCTCCCAAACAGCTCTCTTCCCTCCCCCACCCCACAATCGTCCCCGCCATCTTAAGTACTGGCAGAAAGTCTGCCAGTACTAAAATAAAAGGTGTTTTTTTTTTGTTTTTTTGTTTTTTTAATTATTCAGCTGTGATGGAGCCCTGCCTTAACCCCAAACCTCCCTGATCCCCCCCCAAACAGCTCTCTAACCCTCCCCACCTACCTATTTGCCACCATCTTGCGTACTGGCAGCTGTCTGCCAGTACCCAGTTTTCCCCCAAAAATAAAGTTTTTTGTTGTTGTTTTTTTTAATTAGTTTTTTTCTGTAGTGTAGCTGCCCCCCCCAATACCCCCACCCCCCTAACCCTATCAGATCCTATTAATTTTTTTAAAAAAAACAAGTTTTCTACCCCCCCTCCCTCTTAACAGTAATCATTGGTGGCAGTGGTTGCTGCGTGCACGCGCGCACACGCACTCGCGCACACTCAGGCCCCCCCTCCGCATGCTCCCAGCATCCGCCGTGCACAATGCACTTGCAGGAACCGAATCCCGGGTAGCGATGAAGCGCCCACCCTCCTTCCTTGTAAGCTCCCACCCACCAACGAACGGCACCATCGCTACCGGTGCAGAGAGGGCCACAGAGTGGCTCTCTCTTTATCGGATGCTTTTTAAAGGGTATTGCAGGATGCCTCAATATCGAGGCAACACTGCATTACCATGAGAGCTGCTAGAAGCGATTGCGATCGCTTCCAGCACTCTCTTAGACAACTAACGTACCAGGTACGTCCATTGTCACTAACAGGACGTACCTGGTACGTCAGTTGTCATTAAGGGGTTAAATGTACACTACTGTTACACCAGATATGAGTGGTGGCACTGGGCAAGTGGGCACAGTATACGCTGTGAGCCTGACACACGCTGGCAGGCAGGTAACTGCAATTAGATTACACAGAAAAAAAAAAAAAAACAGACTGATGTTCTAGCCCTAAAAAGGGCTTTTTGGGGTGCTGTCCTTACAGCAGAGATCAGATGAGTCCTTCAGGACTGTAGTGGACACTGAATACACTAACCTAGTTATCGATTTCCCTATTAAATCAGCAGCAGCTACACTGTCCCTCCTCTCACTAAGAATGCAGCTTCCGAATGAATCTAAAATGGATGCTGTCCAGGAGGTGGGAGGGTCTGCTGCTGATTGGCTGGAATGTGTCTGCTGACTGTGAGGTACAGGGTCAAAGTTTAATCAATGATGACGAATAGGGGGCAGACCGAACATTGCATATGTTCGCCATCCGCGGCGAACGCGAACCTGCTATGTTCGCCGGGAACTATTCGCCGGCGAACTATTTGGGACATTTCTAACTATAAGTCCTATTCGGGAGAGAGAAAAAAGTGTATTCCGTCTTGCTCGGGTTAATATACCTCCATATATTATAAAAATTATAATCCCTAAGCATTTTCCATAAGTGTTTGCGTGTGCGCTTAGATGTACTAGGGTTCGGGTTAGAGCTGTCTACCTCAGAGTGCATGGGAATATTAAGGTCTCCTCCTATAAAAATTAACCCCTTAGCTATGTCTAAGATGCGTCTGAATGTTTTCTTATAGAAGGGAAGTTGCTGGGTATTGGGTGCATAAACATTTATTAAGGTCACCGGTCTACCGTATAGCAGACCAAAAACATCCAGGAATCGACCTTCTATATCAGTGTGAGTTTGAATGTCGTGGAAGGGAACAGCTTTATTCAAAAGAATGCTTACTCCACATTTTTTTGAGGGGCCAGAGCTGTGGAAATGTCGGTTTTAATAGAGCTCATGTATTTTGGCTCATGAGAGCGCTTAAAGTGCGTCTCTTGCAGAAACAATACATCTCTCTTTCTTTTATGAAAATCAGACATTGCCACAGATCTTTTGGCAGGAGAATTGAGACCCGTAACATTTTGTGTAATAAATTTAAGTATTCTATTTTGGGTATTCATTGATATCAGGTTTTAAAGGTTTCAGTAGGTTATACCATGTATTATGTTCAAATATAAATGATACAATTTTTCCACTAATATACATAACTTTCAGAAATAGCAAACATTTTAGGAAATTAATACTCATGAAAAAATGAAAACATAACAAATACAAAACAAACTAAAGTAATGAAGTAATGCCTCTCCTGCATCTGGAGGCAGGCATTGGAACCATGTTTAACCACGGGACCGTACTCGAGAGGGGAGTCAGGCCTTGTAGGTTTTGAACCCACTGTGTATCTGTGTAACAAAGAGGACAGACTTCCCTTCTCTCATCTTTTTGAATGTATGGTTAATTAAGGTAAAGGTAATATATATACCCATCATTGAACAAGGGTTATAACTTATAAGAGTAAACTAAACATGTATTATAGAGCAATAAGATATCTTATCAGTGCAGACATATATGTTTTGAATACTTTAGCAGACATATTTGAAAGCATATAGGGTGAAGTCTATGACTAGTTACCCTATTCCAAGGGAAGATTCTACCTGGATACTTGATTTGTGTGGAAGTCAGTCAAGTCTCATCCCTAGAAATTGAGGCATGCCCCTTTTTCTTCCCTGGCGGTGCTCCTTGCAAAGATGATTTCTTGCTTGCTCCTGGAGGTGTTTGATGCAATTTCTACAATTGTGGGCTTTTTTTCTTCCTTACTGGTGTGAATTGCTGACTGTCTGTAGGTGGAAAATCCGGTGGGTCTAGGTCTAAGGCCCTGCAGAAATCCGGGACATCTAAAATTTTCTTGCACACCAGTCTTCTGGTGTCTTGTAGCACATATAAATGGAAAGGGAATCCCCAGTGGTATAATATTTTCTTGTCTCGTAACAATTTAGTCAATGGTGCCAGCTCTCTGCGTCTTTGTAAAGTCCTAGGAGAAAGATCT
The DNA here is from genome assembly GCF_027579735.1 of Bombina bombina. Lineage (NCBI taxonomy): Eukaryota > Metazoa > Chordata > Amphibia > Anura > Bombinatoridae > Bombina > Bombina bombina. The sequence continues at coordinate 208,796,052 of NC_069502.1, forward strand.
GCATAAAATTGCAATACCGTCCTCCTGAACCGTATGGGTTGATGCTTCCTAGATAGTGTCAAAATCTTTACTTTATCCAGAAAACTTTTGAATTTCATTATGACATCTCTGGGTGGTGCAGTGTAAGGGGGTTTCGGTCTTAATGCTCTATGAGCTCTGTCCCATGGCATGTCTACTGGCTGTTGTGAACCTTTTAGATGTGCAAATAAAGATGCTAGATAGGTATAAAAATCTTTGGGGAGGACTGATTCTGGGATCCCTCTGATATGGAAATTCTTTTGCCGTCCCCTATTTTCGAGATCCTCAAGTTTATCACTGAGGTCCTCTATAAGAAATGCCTGCGAGATTACTTGGTCTTGTATGTCCGTGATCTCTTCTTTTACTATATCTGTCTGGTCTTCCACGGCTTCAACTCTAAAGCCCAAAGTGTGTATTTCCTGCTTAATTTCTGTGATCTCTTCCCTCATGCATGTTCTAACGATATCTGCTATGTCCTGTTTAGACGCTAATGAGGACAATAAAGATAAAGGCACATGGGTAGATATTTCTTGGTCTTGAGAGTTGTCATCTTCCATTATGGAGGTGGGAGAGGGGTGCTATCTTGGGTTCTTTGATGATGGTGAAGGCCTTGTATGGTCTGATGTTGAGAAGAATGAACTCACTGAGTGCTCTTTCCCCAGTGTTTTCAGCTGCTTGTTCAGCTTGATACTTTTTTTTTCAGCCATAATGTCCTGTTATTATTTCCTCATATGGTGATGGGCCCAGAGTAGGGGTTTTGTCTACAATAAATTATTAAGTCCGTAATATAACATATAGGTGCTGTTTTATTTCTCTCTATTTTTTTTTTTTTAATTTTCCCTCTTTTCCCCCCCTTCCCTCTCTTCTATTATATTGGTTTACTCTTGTATTGCAATCGGTTTTCTTTGGTTTTTATTCTGTATTTTTTTGCTCTTTTGCGCTGCGTTAGATGGATGCCATTTTATGGCCTGCTGGGCTCTTACACTGCTACGTTGCGATACGGGCTGTTCAGGGGACCGGGTTTGTATTTGGGTCTATCTCTTACCCAGGTGAGTGCTCTAGCTGAGTGGCTTGTGCTGCAGACTTTGTTCCCTGTGTTTGTGCGGTGCTCTCACCGTTTTTGCTTTCACCTCTGTTCTATTTGGTCCCCTGTCCCACTCCTCTGTGTTCCGCACTGACAGTTGGGCCATTGCTGCTCGTTTGATACTGCCACCCTTCTTCTGGTTCTCTGGGCTATCTTTTCCACTGAGATCCGTATGATTTGGGTCACTGCAGCCTAGGTGATGTACTTTGAAAGTGCCTGACGCTCCTATGAGCTATGGATTTATGCAGCCATCTTAGCTGCGGCCAAACTCCGCCCCCCCCCGGTTTAGACTTTTTAGCATACCGAGCAAACTGAAACAGCAATTATTTGGACTTTATGCTTTAACCCTATCATATCACAATTGAGTTTAGCAATTAAATCACAAAACAAGGGGTGTTTTACCAACTTTATTTCACAGTTGGTTAATGTGTATACTAGTATACCTTTTGCATATTTATTTATTGTATAACTATAAGGGTCAATTTCACTACTTAATTTGGGTATTTTTGTAAAATCCAATAAGTATAAGTGTAACAGGCATTCCATAAGCCTTTTGCTCTATTAAAGGTATAGTATCAATACATCAAGTGACATACGATTTGATATATACATGCAACATTGTTGCATTTGTTCACTATCCTTGTTAGTTTCAAATAGCTTACATTATGGAATACATGATTGTTTACCTATAAACGTTGCTTTAGCCAGACACCAAGTTTAACCAGGTACTGACTATAAGTTACCCAGAGGTATTATAATTAACCACACAACTCAAGCTAATTTACCTAAGTTTGTTCCTAACCTATCAGTGGACCATATACATATTTCACTCCCCATGTATACTTATTATACTACTCAAGGTTTCTAAGTGTGTTTTTATTATACTGTATTTCCTATTTTATTTTTAACTTAATAAACGTTAAGTTTTTGCCCACAAGTTTAATCTTCATGTAAGCTGTTTATATCCTATCAGCTAATTTAGCTGCCAATCAGTATATAACCCAGAGTGCTATTATGTATTCTTTTCCAGAGAAAGGTTCTTTCCTTCTTGTACTTGTGCAATTTCTGGTGAAATGCTTGCGCAATGCCGCCCCTGTACATTTGAGGCCAACTGGACGCTAGCAGGGGGTGTCAATCATCCTGATTGTATCTGATTGGGATGATTGTACAGGGGATGATTGTGGTCCGCCACCTCTTGTTTCCTGCGATCCTGAAACATCAGGGGTAGATTGCAGCATCTGCTGCTTGGTAAATCTACCCCTGAGTCTAATTTCTCCAACAAAACATCCCTACCTGCCCCTCTCACTAGCACCAGGTTGCTATCAAAAGATTGATAATGCACAGAGTAGGGAAGGGGCCATTTATGCGACTTAATTCCAAGCTTATCCCTTTCTACTTGAGGGTACTGATATACAGAGTGAAAATGACAATGCGTATTTGATCCTCTAAATCCTGAAGCCACAGGAATGAGAAAACCTTTCTGAAAACTGTTTGATAGCAAATTTGCTGCTTGACGGTTAGGGTAAGCATATAGCTATGGTTCAAGGGAACCTTCACTGGAGTGTGCGCCTTTTAGAACAGAAGTGTTTTTAACTGAGGGTCGATCAACTGAACCATCTTTTTTCCTGATGCAAACACATCCAGAGTGGGGACTGCCGCAAAACTTGCAGGCGTGTCTAAAATTACAGGCACTGCCCCTATCATATTTATTTTCCCGTAAGGCCAAGCAGGCTCCTCCTTTCTGTTTACCTTTGGAATTACAAAAGGATTGGGAGAAAGGAGTAGTGGGAGGGGAGGGTAATCTATGAGACCCCAGGCGTTGCCACAGTTGCATGTCTGTAGACTCAAAGGTAAGAACTGGGTTACTGAACATTGTATGCCAAAACTAAGAGTCGTAAACCCTCCAAGAGCCTTCACTAAACATCCTTTGAATCCAGTGAATAGTGTCTGTATATTTTAACACAGCATGGGTTTGACTATGGTACTTTCAAAATAGCATGATGAAGAAACCCTAAAACATTTAAGCCAGTCATCAAATGCATCTGGGCGTTTAAATCTCTTGGATCTGAAATTCTCTCCTTTTGCCAATAGGCTTCAACAAATAAATTCAAATGTGTTGACATATTTTCCCTGTTAAATAGTTTTAATGGTTTTGGGCTTCAAATGGGCATGAAGAGAAGGAATAAAGGAGGGGTGAGTATCTCCCTGCAGAGATACCTTACGTTCAGAAATTACACTAGTGGAAGGACACTGATCGGGAGTATTGGCAGGGGGAGGGAGAGTACCTGACAGGGGTTCAGCAGGTATCACAGTGACTTGATGCTTGAATGACCCTGACTGAAACTCATGCAGCAATTTTTTAACCATCCTAAACATACGCTTCTGACCTTTACTCATCAACCCTAGGGAAGTATCACTGTCCGAGTCAGAAGAGTCATGTCTGTAATGAATAAATGAGAGGGACTCACCATGCCCGGAAGGTGTAGATTCCTGTGCTGGTGCCCTATTAGAAGACAAGGTGTCCTGCACCGCCGTGACTTTAGAAGTGGCTGGAACATGATGGGTAGAAGGCCCTGTAGGAGCCGTAGAAGCTATCTGAGCAGCAGCATGTGATGCTCTGTTCATCTCTGAGGATGCTGACATAGTAGGCAGAGACTCGTCAAGCTGGAGAACACCCTACAACAAAGATAATAACTTGCAAGCACTATGAACATGGGAAACCACTTGCACTCTGTGGGTTAACATAAGCATCACAAGGCATAGCACATTCATTCTGCAAAGGAAACTGATGTGAACGAGAAACACCATGTGCTTGATAATCAACAACATCCACACTATGAAGGTTAATAGAAGTGTCATTCGCACACAAACTCATATCAGTAGTAGACCTAATGATAGGGTTAACATTCTCAATTACACCCACACCATGCTGAAGGGCATAACTAGCATTAGTTCCCTGAGCAGCTAGCTCATTTATAGACTGCCTGGATGTGGATGAAATGGCCCCTCTGATTGATAAATAAGATCCCTTGCTGGACTTGGGGAAGGCCCCGCCGACTTGCACTTGCACGTGTCTTCCAGGACATAAACCTACCACAATGCTTACGACCGTATTGACTCCCACTAATGCCACCACCCCTTACCTTACTACCCATAGAAGCCCCTTCATTGTGTTGCTGCCTGCGCTGAACTTGCCCTATTGGTCCACCCATTGCTGGTGTCCTTTTATGGCCCTCACCTTTTAGGAGCTCCTGAGAACCTGACCATTTCACTCACCACTCACACTCTAAATGGTTTCCAGATACGTCACTGAAAGGAGCCGCCCAGGTGACGACGACTTCCGGTGACGCAGTTGAAGGAGGAACCGTCAGAATAGAAGATGGAGACCGGAGCGCTGGAGGAACCAGAAGATAAGAGGGGAACATCACAGCTGCGATTGAAGACAAGAAAACAGAGACAGCAGAAGCAACAGATGGAGGTATTGCAGCAAAAAGGGAAGACACTAAGGAAAGAGGTAAGGAGTGGCAAAGGGGATGGGGGGCCAAAATCCCTAAACCACTAATGGGCTGCAATTGATCTGACGGGACTATGTCTGCAAATTCAGCCAGGCTGGCTGGAGGAGGGTGGATGTCTGCAACTTCCACAGTAGAAGGGGCTTGCAAAACCTGATCATAGTGCCTAGGCAGTGTATGCTGTGTTGGGGGAATGAAATCCTTGATTTCATCAATCATTTCAATTATACTTATCTGCTTTACTGGATGCTTTTTAAGAGGTGCTTTATCTTGTCCTTCCTTGAATTGCTTTGGCGGTAACACAGAATGCCTGGAGCGCTGCATGACTGCTGTGAGGCCTAGGAAAACACAAAAGGAGGGGCCCCTACCCTACCTCCAGCAACATTGTTGCAATCACTACCAAACCAGTCCTCTTCTCCTATCTCACTCCCTACAGCCTTTACCCTTAGCTTGGCACAGACCCATACTGGTCCCTACACAAATACAAAAATAAAAAACTTTAATGTCCCTTTAATATAATTTCCTTTAGGTGCTTAGAAACTGTGGTGAATAAACACTTTTCATTTACATCTACAATGGGTAACAGTACACGAGTGCTAACCCGACGTGCACAAAAAGCTGAACTTTGAATATCACGTTAACGTATTACCTTATAGACTTCAATGGAGCACAAAATTGGGGGGGGAACTAACACCCTTACAAATCTGATCTCATTTTCTCAACTGTGCTAAGCCAATATGAAATATTAAAATGTTATATTCCAAAGTTGATCAATGGCAGAATATGTTCTATGTATTCTTAATTACATATATATATATATATATATATATATATATATATATATATATAATCAATCTAAATATTTGCATAGGAAACTAGCACATCTAGGCAAGATTCCCCGCTTGCTTTCCCCAGAAATACCTCATATACAATGTTACCAATGCACAAGAGAATTCTGGGTAAGATATGCAAATTAGATATGCAAATTCTCAGTTTTTTTTGCTTCAAAATACTGTTTTAACACAGCTATCCTTTTAGCAGGATTATTGCAGCAAACCAGAAATCACTCACTAGACAGCCTGTTTCGTTCTTTTTGTAACTCATCAGTAGGAGATAGATTTCTGGTTGCTGCATTGGTAAAGCTATTTTCAAGGTTAAACCAAAATTCATTAAAATTATGGGGGGAGATAAAAAACTGAAATTAAAATCCTCCATGTTTTAAAATTAAATCAATGTAAATATTTGCATAGTTTTTTATCTCCCCCCATAATTTTAATGAATTTTGCATATCTAATTTGCATATCTTACCCAGAATTCTGTTGTGCATTGGTAACATTGTATATGAGGTATTTCTGGGGAAAAGCGAGCGGGGAATCTTGCCTAGATGTGCTAGTTTCCTATGCAAATATTTACATTGATTTAATTTTGAGACATGGAGGATTTTAATTTCAGTTTTTTATCTCCCCCCATAATTTTAATGAATTTTTATATATATATATATATATATATATATATATATATATATATATATATATATATATATATATATATAAAATGTTTTTTAGTAAAATATATATCTATACCTTTATATATATATATATATATATATATATATATATGATTTTATATAGGTATAAATATATACAGATATATATATATATAGGTATATCTATTTAAGAATACTTATTCCCTTATGTGAAGAACATTGGAATGTGAAATATTTACAGTAAATATACAGTAAAAGACTATTAAATATGAAAATTGCAGAAATATGATTTTACATGTTTTAAGCTACTTAACTGCAAAGGGCTCCAATTTGCATCTGCCAAGGGATCTTTAAGTGATTGCACAGCCTTCTGGGATAGGAACACGCTTCATACACTTTATATGTTTTATATTATTCTGGCAGCGAGATAGCAGTATTTCATTGAATAAATAAACAAAACATAAATAAAAGTCTTTGCTCCTCTGAGCTCCTACTAAACAAATTGTAGCTGACTTTTATGGAGCGGCTTGTCTGCAGGGCCAGATTGGCCTACCAGGATACTTGGAGATTTCCGGCTATATCTATCTATAATATAAAGGGGTGATTTATGAACGCATTTGGGTTGTAGGGTGCCAATATAACATCAATCTGGCATTTGTATTTAATGCAAAGTAATATAATTTAATTCTGAAAAAAATATTGGGGAAGGATTATCCCAGAAATCCCCTTTGAGAAAAATGGGGCGTGTGCATTCTACCGACTCAATGGAAAATAGGGCTAGTCTTCATATTTTTCCAGGGCTGCTTTTAATTCCCAGTCCGGCCCTGCCAACAAAATAACAACAGTAGCAACAGTGCTTAAAAATTTTACTAGTTTCTCTCAGTTGCAGCAATACAGGTTTTGCTAACTCCTTGTCTCTCTGCTGACTGAGGTTTCCCCCAGTCTTTTAACCCAATATGACATGTATATATACGTCATGCTGTACTTTGTGTATCCTAACGCATGACGTATATATAAATCGAAGCAGCAGGAAGCTCCAACAGTCTCAGCTGTAAAGTTACAACCGAGGGCTGGAATTCCTGAGCTCCAGGAACCTTCCTGCATATGGAACTGGAAGGCAGATGCCAGATTGTTACAGACAGTGACACTATGTGTTTTACCATCTGTAACAATCATCTGCTGGTGACAGTGGAAGGTGTGGGAGGGAAGGCGCATTGGCGGTCCAGCAGCAGAGGGGAGATGGAAAGGAAGGGAGTGGGAAGGTCCTACACTGCAGAAAAATAAATAAAGGGAGAGGGAGGGAGGGAGGGATGGATGGATGGAGAGCTACACTACAGTAAAAAGATAAGGTGGCAGGTCCATAGCTATTGATTGCTGGAGGTCAGGGGACCAACTACAGAAAATATTAGAGAGAGTAGAGAGCTATTTGGGGGATCATGGAGGAGGGAGGGTTGAGGATGATCACTACACTGCAGAAAAAAAGTAATTATATATATCAATTTTTTTTTAGTAAGAATAAAATAAAAAAAATAAAAAAAAATAAACTGCTTACTGGCAGACTGTGTGCCAGTACCTAAGATAGTGGTGACTAGTGGGGAATGAGGGAGGGAAAATAGCTGTTTGGGAGGGATCAGGTAGGGATCAAGGGGTGGGAAGTGTCAGGTGGGAGGTAATCTCTACACTAAAGCTAAAATTAAGCTTTACAAGCTACCTGTTTAACCCCTTCAGTGCTGGAAAAATAGAAGTGTGATGCTCAGCTGCAATTAGCAGCATTCTAATTAACAAAAAGCAATTTCAAAGCCATATATCTCTGCTATTTCTGAACAAAGGGGATCCTAGAGAAGCTTTTACAATCAAATGTACCATGATTGCACAAGCGGTAAATAATTTCAGCAAGAAACCCAAAGTTTGTGAAAAACCTAACAATTTTTTTTTATATATTTTGGTGGAGAAATGGTAACATGAAATATACCAAAATGGGCCTAGATAAATACCTTGGGTTGTCTACTTAAAAAAATATATAGTTTTGACAGATAAATAAAAATACAAAATAAAACAAGGCTCTATTTCTGTTTAAATGTAGTGATAGCAAAAATTTAAAACATTCGCTAGTATTTTGGACAAATTCTTCTCCCCAGTAGCAAAGGGGTTAAATGGACATAAAACCCAAGTTTTTTCTTTCATGATTAAGATAGAACATAACATTTTAAACAACTTTCTTATTTACTTCTGTTATCATAATTTGAGTTCTGATGTCACTTTAACAATAAGTGCGCCACTCGTAATCTAGTCTATAATGGGCCAGATTACAAGTGGAGTGCAAATGTTTGCGCGCAGGCAATAAGGGGTTTATTACAGGTGTTTGCACTTGTCGAGCTTACTGCTGGCATTATAAGTTGAAAGTAAATGCGATCTATTGAGTGCAATCGTGATTTACGCTAGAATAAATACCACGTCTTTAGAGCTCTGGTTAACTGTTTCACTAAATAAAAAGTTGCACAGAACACATCAAAAATGCATTACAAAGTACACTTACACAAAAATAGGGGTAGAAGGAAGTGGCACTATAAAAGGGACACTGTACCCAAAATGTTTCTTTCGTGATTCAGATTGAGCATGAAATTTTAAGCAACTTTCTGATTTACTCCTATTATCAAATTTTCTTCATTCTCTTGGTATCTTTATTTGAAATGCAAGAATGTAAGTTTAGATGCTGGCCCATTTTTGGTGAACAAACTGGGTTGTCATTGCTGATTGGTGGATAAATTTATCCACCAATAAAAAAGTGCTGTCCAGAGTACTGAAACCAAAAAAAAGCTTATATGCCTTCTTTTTCAAATAATGATAGCAAGAGAACGAAGAAAAATTGATAACAGGAGTAAATTAGAAAGTTGCTTAAAATTGCATGCTCTTTCTGAATTACAAAAGAAAAAATTTGGGTTCAGTGTCCCTTTAAGGGAATAAACAGGATTTGTGGTATAACTGTAGAAATTACGGGGGCCTGTAGAGAATCCTCTGGTGCTACCCACTCCTTATAAATTTAAATATTGGGGGTATAGAGCTAAGAAAGGGAGCTATAGTGTGCAGCTATTTCTAAAACTTGAACTTTAACAGATTAAAATCTATTTATTTTGATCCAAAAAAGTGAGAAAAAATATTAACAGAAAATGATATATACTATATAATAATGTATATATACTGTACATACTCAGTCCAAAAAGAGCTGTTAACTTCTCTCTCCCCCAATTGGCAAAAAAGGTCCTTGTTTAGGAGGATGCCTTCTCAGGACTTAGAGAAGAACCAGCAGGGCTAATGACATAAAGCATAATAGAAAGACAATGCAATACAATAACACCTACTCTGAATTTCAAATAAGGAGTAGATTTAATTTTGACAAATTTCTTTTTTCTCCCATTGTCTGGCCCCCTGCATCATGTGACATGTGACATCAGCCAATTACAGACTAGTATACATATACCCTGTGAGTTTGTTCACATGCTCATTAGGATCTTGTTCCCCAGAAAGAGTGTATATAACAAGATTGTGCAATATTTGATTATTGAAGTAAATTGGAAAGTGTCTTAAAACTGCATGCTCTATCTGAATCATAAAAAAATTTTTTGACTTGAGTGTCCCTTTAACATTGAGATGCATGCATACATACAAACACGTCTAAACATGGATATGTATGTATGTGTATATATGTGTATGCACTGTTATATATATGTATATATATATATATGTGTGTGTGTGTGCATTAGATCCCTTTGCAGTTAAGTAGATGAAAACATGAAAAAACATATTTATGCAATATTCATTTTAAATAAAGGTTTTAACTATGTATTTACTGTAAATATTTCACATTCATATGTTCTGCACATAGCAGAATATTTACATACGCCTAGCTTTAGAGTTTTGCGTTACCCATCAAAACCAGCGTTAGGGGCTCCTAACGCTGGTTTTGGCCGCCCACTGGTATTTAGAGTCAGTCAGGAAAGGGTCTAACGCTCACTTTGCAGCCGTGACTTTTCCATACCGCAGATTCACCTACGCCATTTGCGTATCCTATCTTTTCAATGGGGTTTTTCTAACGCTGTTATTTAGAGTATTGGCTGAAGTGAGCGTTAGAAATCTAACGACAAGACTCCAGCCGCAGAGAAAAGCCAGGAGTTAAGAGCTTTCTGGGCTAACGCCGGTTCATAAAGCTCTTAACTACTGTTCTCTAAAGTACACTAACACCCATAAACTACCTATGTACCCCTAAACCGAGGCCCCCCCACATCGCCGCCACTCTAATAAATTTTTTTAACCCTTAATCTGCCGACCGCACACCAGCGCAACCTACATTATCCCTATGTACCCCTAATCTGCTGCCCCTAACACCGCCGACCCCTATATTATATTTATTAACCCGTAATCTGCTGCCACCAACGTCGTCGCCACCTACCTACAATTATTAACCCCTAATCTGCCGACCGGACCTCACTGCTACTATAATAAAGTTTTTAAACCCTAATCTGCCTCACTCCCGCCTCAATAACCCTAACATAAATAGTATTAACCCCTAATCTGCCCTCCCTAACATCACCGACACCTAACTTCAAGTATTAACCCCTAATCTGCCGACCGGACTTCACCGCTACTCTAATAAATTTATTAACCCCTAAAGCTAAGTCTAACCCTAACACTATCACCCCCCTAAGTTAAATATACAGTATTTTTTATCTAACGAAATAAAATAAATCTTATTAAATAAATTATTCCTATTTAAAGCTAAATACTTACCTGTAAAATAAACCCTAATATAGCTACAATATAAATTATAATTACATTGCAGCTATTTTAGGATTAATATTTATTTTACAGTCAACTTTGTATTTATTTTAACCAGGTACAATAGCTATTAAATAGTTAATAACTATTTAATAGCTACCTAGTTAAAATAATTACAAAATTACCTGTAAAATAAATCCTAACCTAAGTTACAATTAAACCTACACTACACTATCAATAAATTAATTAAATAAAATACCTACAATTATCTACAATTAAACCTAACACTACAATATCAATAAATTAATTACATACAAATACCTACAAATAAATACAATTAAATAAACTAACTAAAGTACAAAAAATAATAAAAGAACTAAGTTACAAAAAATAAAAAAATAATTTACAAACATTATAAAAAGATTACAACAATTTTAAGCTAATTACACCTACTCTAAGCCCCCTAATAAAATAACAAAGCCCCCCAAAATAAAAAAAATGCCCTACCCTATTCTAAAATAAAAATTGAAAAGCTCTTTTACTTTACCAGCCCTTAAAAGGGCCTTTTGCGGGGCATGCCCCAAAGAATTCTGCTCTTTTGCCTGTAAAAAAAACATACAATACCCCCCCAACATTACAACCCACCACCCACATACCCCTAATCTAACCCAAACCCCCCTTAAATAAACCTAACACTAAGCCCCTGAAGATCTTCCTACCTTGTCTTCACCACGCCGGGTATCACCGATCCATTTAGAGGAGGCTCCGAAGTCTTCATTCAAGCCCAAGCGGGGGCTGAAGAGGTCCATCATTGGGCTTAAGAGGTCCATCATCCGGCTGAAGTCTTGATCTAAGTGGGGGCTGAAGAGATCCATCATCCGGCTGAAGTCTTGATCCAAGCGGGGGCTGAAGAGATCCATCATCCGGCTGAAGTCTTCTATCAAGCAGCATCTTCAATCTTCTTTCTTCCGGATCCATCTTCATCCTGCCGGAACATCCATCCTGGCCGACGACTTCCCCACGAATGACGGATCCTTTAAGGGACGTCATCCAAGATGGCGTCCCTCGAATTCCGATTGGCTGATAGGATTCTATCAGCCAATCGGAATTAAGGTAGGAAAATTCTGATTGGCTGATGGAGTCAGCCAATCAGATTCAAGTTCAATCCGATTGAGCTCACATTCTATTGGCTGATCGGAACAGCCAATAGAATGCGAGCTCAATCTGATTGGCTGATCCAATCAGCCAATCGGATTGAACTTGAATCTGATTGGCTGATTCCATCAGCCAATCAGAATTTTCCTACCTTAATTCCGATTGGCTGATAGAATCCTATCAGCCAATCGGAATTCGAGGGACGCCATCTTGGATGACGTCCCTTAAAGGATCCGTCATTCGTGGGGAAGTCGTCGGCCAGGATGGATGTTCCGCGTTGGCGGGATGAAGATGGATCCGGAAGAAAGAAGATTGAAGATGCCGCTTGATAGAAGACTTCAGCCGGATGATGGATCTCTTCAGCCCCCGCTTGGATCAAGACTTCAGCCGGATAATGGATCTCTTCAGCCCCCGCTTGGATCAAGACTTCAGCCGGTTGATGGATCTCTTCAGCCCCCGCTTGGATCAAGACTTCAGCCAGATGATGGACCTCTTCAGCCCGATGATGGACCTCTTCAGCCCCCGCTTGGGCTTGGATGAAGACTTCGGAGCCTCCTCTGGACGGATCGGTGATACACATTTCAGCCAATCAGCAGCAGACACTACCTCCCAGACCCTCCCAGCTCCTGGGCAGCAGCCATTTTAGATTAATTCTGATACTGCATTCTTAGTGAGAGGAGGGATAGTGTAGCTGCTGCTGATTTATAGGGAAATTGATAGCTAGGCTAGTGTATTCAGTGTCCACTACAGTCCTGAAGGACTCATCTGATCTCTGCTGTAAGGACAGCACCCGAAAAAGCCCTTTTTAGGGCTAGAACATCAGTCTTTTTTTTTTCTTTGTAAGCTAATTGCATTTGCCTGCCTGTCAGCGTGTGTCAGGCTCACAGCATATACTGTGCCTACTTGCTCAGTGCCACTACTCATATCTGGTGTTAAATTAGTGTACATTTAAAAAAAAAAAAAAAACTTTTACATCAGTCTGCTTGTGTAATCTAATTTCAGTTGCCAGCAGGCCAGCTTGCCACTGCCAGCCTGTGTGTCATGCTTACAGCATATACTGTGCCTACTTGCTCAGTGCCACCACCAGTCATATTTGGTGTAACAGTAGTGCCAATTTAAAAAAAAAAAACTTTTACATCAGTCTGCTAGTGTAATCTGATAGCAGTTGCCTGTCTGCCACTGCCAGCCTGTGTGTCAGACTCACAGCATATACTGTGCCTACCTGCTCAGTGCTACCACTCATATCTGGTGTAACATTAGTGTAAATTTAAAAAAAAAAAAAACTTTTACATCAGTCTGCTAGTGTAATCTAATAGCAGATGCCTGCCTGCCACTGCCAGCCTGTGTGTCTGGCTCACAGCATATACTGTGCCTACTTGCTCAGTGCCGCAACTCATATCTGGTGTAACATTAGTGTAAATTTTTTTTTAAAAAAACTTTTCCATCAGTCTGCTAGTGTAATCTAATTTTAGTTGCCAGGCCAGCCTGCCACTGCCAGATTGTGTGTCAGGCTCACAGCATATACTGTGCCTACTTGCTCAGTGCCACCACTCATATCTGGTGTAACATTAGTGTAAATTTAAAAAAAAAAACTTTTACATCAGTCTGCTAGTGTAATCTAATTTCAGTTGCCAGGCCAGCCTGCCACTGCCAGCCTGTGTGTCAGGCTCACAGCATATACTGTGCCTACTTGCTCAGTGCCACCACTCATATCTGGTGTAACATTAGTGTAAATTAAAAAAAAAAACTTTTACATCAGTCTGCTAGTGTAATCTAATTTCAGTTGCCAGGCCAGCCTGCCACTGCCAGCCTGTGTGTCAGGCTCACAGCATATACTGTGCCTACTTGCTCAGTGCCACTACTCATATCTGGTGTTAAATTAGTGTACATTTAAAAAAAAAAAAAAACTTTTACATCAGTCTGCTTGTGTAATCTAATTTCAGTTGCCAGCAGGCCAGCTTGCCACTGCCAGCCTGTGTGTCATGCTTACAGCATATACTGTGCCTACTTGCTCAGTGCCACCACCAGTCATATTTGGTGTAACAGTAGTGCCAATTTTAAAAAAAAAAACTTTTACATCAGTCTGCTAGTGTAATCTGATAGCAGTTGCCTGTCTGCCACTGCCAGCCTGGTGTAACATTAGTGTAATTTAAAAAAAAAAAACTTTTACATCAGTCTGCTAGTGTAATCTAATTTCAGTTGCCAGCAGGCCAGCCTGCCACTGTCAGCCTGTGTGTCAGGCTCACAGCATATACTGTGCCTACTTGCTCAGTGCTACCACTCATATCTGGTGTAACATTAGTGTAAATTAAAAAAAAAAAAACTTTAACATCAGTCTGCTAGTGTAATCTAATTTCAGTTGCCTGCAGGCCAGCCTGCCACTGCCAGCCTGTGTATCAGGCTCACAGCATATACTTTGCCTACTTGCTCAGTGCTACCACCAGTCATATCTGGTGTAACAGTAGTGTAATTTAAAAAAAAAAAAACTTTAACATCAGTCTGCTAGTGTAATCTAATTTCAGTTGCCAGCAGGCCAGCCTGCCACTGCCAGCCTGTGTGTCAGACTCACAGCATATACTGTGCCTACTTGCTCAGTGCCACCACTCATATCTGGTGTAACATTAGTGTAAATTTTTTTTTTTTTTTTTACTTCAGTCTGCTAGTGTAATCTAATTTCAGTTGCCAGGCCAGCCTGCCACTGCCAGCCTGTGTGTCAGGCTCACAGCATATACTGTGCCTACTTGCTCAGTGCCACCACTCATATCTGGTGTAACATTAGTGAAAATTTAAAAAAAAAAACTTTTACATCAGTCTGCTAGTGTAATCTAATTTCAGTTGCCAGCAGGCCAGCCTGCCACTGTCAGCCTGTGTGTGAGGCTCACAGCATATACTGTGCCTACTTGCTCAGTGCTACCACTCATATCTGGTGTAACATTAGTGTAAAAAAAAAAAAAAATTTAACATCAGTCTGCTAGTGTAATCTAATTTCAGTTGCCAGCAGGCCAGCCTGCCACTGCCAGCCTGTGTATCAGGCTCACAGCATATACTTTGCCTACTTGCTCAGTGCTACCACCAGTCATATCTGGTGTAACAGTAGTGTAATTTAAAAAAAAAATTTTTTACATCAGTCTGCTAGTGTAATCTAATAGCAGTTGCCTGCCTGCCACTGCCAGCCTTTGTGTCAGGCTCACAGCATATACTGTGCCTACTTGCTCAGTGCCACCACTCATACCTGGTGTAACATTAGTGTAAATTTTTTTAAAAAAAACTTTTACATCAGTCTGCTAGTGTAATCTAATTTCAGTGCCAGCAGGCCTGCCTGCCTCTGCCAGCCTGTGTGTCAGGCTCACAGCATATACTGTGCCTACTTGCTCAGTGCTACCACTCATATCTGGTGTAACATTAGTGTAAATAAAAAAAAAAAAATCTTTAACATCAGTCTGCTAGTGTAATCTAATTTCAGTTGCCAGCAGGCCAGCCTGCCACTGCCAGCCTGTGTATCAGGCTCACAGCATATATTTTGCCTACATGCTCAGTGCTACCACCAGTCATATCTGGTGTAACAGTAGTGTAATTTAAAAAAAAAAAACTTTTACATCAGTCTGCTAGTGTAATCTAATAGCAGTTGCCTGCCTGCCACTGCCAGCCTTTGTGTCAGGCTCACAGCATATACTGTGCCTACTTGCTCAGTGCCACCACTCATACCTGGTGTAACATTAGTGTAATTTTTTTTTTTTTTTTACATCAGTCTGCTAGTGTAATCTAATTTCAGTTGCCAGCAGGCCAGCCTGCCACTGCCAGCCTGTGTGTCAGGCTCACTGCATATACTGTGCCTACTTGCTCAGTGCCACCACTCATATCTGGTGTAACATTAGTGTAATTTTTTTATTTTTTTTTACATCAGTCTGCTAGTGTAATCTAATTTCAGTTGCCAGCAGGCCAGCCTGCCACTGCCAGCCTGTGTGTCAGGCTCACAGCATATACTGTGCCTACTTGCTCAGTGCTACCACTCATATCTGGTGTAACATTAGTGTAAATTTAAAAAAAAACTTTTACATCAGTCTGCTAGTGTAATCTAATTTCAGTTGCCAGCAGGCCAGCCTGCCACTGTCAGCCTGTGTGTCAGGCTCACAGCATATACTGTGCCTACTTGCTCAGTGCCACCACCAGTCATATCTGGTGTAACAGAAGTGTACATTTTTTAAAAAAAAACTTTTACATCAGTCTGCTAGTGTAATCTAATAGCAGTTGCCTGCCTGCCACTGCCAGCCTGTGTGTCTGGCTCACAGCATATACTGTGCCTACTTGCTCAGTGCCACCAGTCATATCTGGTGTAACATTAGTGTAAATGGTTTTTAATTTTTTTTTTACATCAGTCTGCTAGTGTAATCTATTTTCAGTTGCCAGGCCAGCCTGCCACTGCCAGCCTGTGTGTCAGGCTCACAGCATATACTGTGCCTACTTGCTCAGTGCCACCACTCATATCTGGTGTAACATTAGTGTAAATTAAAAAAAAAAAAACTTTTACATCAGTCTGCTAGTGTAATCTAATTTCAGTTGCCAGGCCAGCCTGCCACTGCCAGTCTGTGTGACAGGCTCACAGCATATACTGTGCCTACTTGCTCAGTGCCACCACCAGTCATATCTGGTGTAACAGTAGTGTAAATTTTTAAAAAAAAACTTTTACATCATTCTGCTAGTGTAATCTAATAGCAGTTGCCTGCCTGCCACTGCCAGCCTGTGTGTCAGGCTCACAGCATATACTGTGCCTACTTGCTCAGTGCCACCACCAGTCATATCTGGTGTAACAGAAGTGTACATTTTTTAAAAAAAAACTTTTACATCAGTCTGCTAGTGTAATCTAATAGCAGTTGCCTGCCTGCCACTGCCAGCCTGTGTGTCTGGCTCACAGCATATACTGTGCCTACTTGCTCAGTGCCACCAGTCATATCTGGTGTAACATTAGTGTAAATGGTTTTTAATTTTTTTTTTACATCAGTCTGCTAGTGTAATCTATTTTCAGTTGCCAGGCCAGCCTGCCACTGCCAGCCTGTGTGTCAGGCTCACAGCATATACTGTGCCTACTTGCTCAGTGCCACCACTCATATCTGGTGTAACATTAGTGTAAATTAAAAAAAAAAAAAACTTTTACATCAGTCTGCTAGTGTAATCTAATTTCAGTTGCCAGGCCAGCCTGCCACTGCCAGTCTGTGTGACAGGCTCACAGCATATACTGTGCCTACTTGCTCAGTGCCACCACCAGTCATATCTGGTGTAACAGTAGTGTAAATTTTTTAAAAAAAACTTTTACATCATTCTGCTAGTGTAATCTAATAGCAGTTGCCTGCCTGCCACTGCCAGCCTGTGTGTCAGGCTCACAGCATATACTGTGCCTACTTGCTCAGTGCCACCACTCATATCTGGTGTAACATTAGTGAAAATTAAAAAAAAAAACTTTTACATCAGTCTGCTAGTGTAATCTAATTTCAGTTGCCAGCAGGCCAGCCTGCCACTGTCAGCCTGTGTGTCAGGCTCACAGCATATACTGTGCCTACTTGCTCAGTGCTACCACTCATATCTGGTGTAACATTAGTGTAAATTAAAAAAAAAAAAAACTTTAACATCAGTCTGCTAGTGTAATCTAATTTCAGTTGCCTGCAGGCCAGCCTGCCACTGCCAGCCTGTGTATCAGGCTCACAGCATATACTTTGCCTACTTGCTCAGTGCTACCACCAGTCATATCTGGTGTAACAGTAGTGTAATTTAAAAAAAAAAATTTTTTACATCAGTCTGCTAGTGTAATCTAATAGCAGTTGCCTGCCTGCCACTGCCAGCCTTTGTGTCAGGCTCACAGCATATACTGTGCCTACTTGCTCAGTGCCACCACTCATACCTGGTGTAACATTAGTGTAATTTTTTTTTTTACATCAGTCTGCTAGTGTAATCTAATTTCAGTTGCCAGCAGGCCTGCCTGCCTCTGCCAGCCTGTGTGTCAGGCTCACAGCATATACTGTGCCTACTTGCTTAGTGCCACCACTCATATCTGGTGTAACATTAGTGTAATTTTTTTTTTTTACATCAGTCTGCTAGTGTAATCTAATTTCAGTTGCCAGCAGGCCTGCCTGCCTCTGCCAGCCTGTGTGTCAGGCTCACAGCATATACTGTGCCTACTTGCTCAGTGCCACCACTCATATCTGGTGTAACATTAGTGTAAATTAAAAAAAAAAAAAACTTTTACATCAGTCTGCTAGTGTAATCTAATTTCAGTTGCCAGGCCAGCCTGCCACTGCCAGTCTGTGTGACAGGCTCACAGCATATACTGTGCCTACTTGCTCAGTGCCACCACCAGTCATATCTGGTGTAACAGTAGTGTAAATTTTTTAAAAAAAACTTTTACATCATTCTGCTAGTGTAATCTAATAGCAGTTGCCTGCCTGCCACTGCCAGCCTGTGTGTCAGGCTCACAGCATATACTGTGCCTACTTGCTCAGTGCCACCACTCATATCTGGTGTAACATTAGTGAAAATTAAAAAAAAAAACTTTTACATCAGTCTGCTAGTGTAATCTAATTTCAGTTGCCAGCAGGCCAGCCTGCCACTGTCAGCCTGTGTGTCAGGCTCACAGCATATACTGTGCCTACTTGCTCAGTGCTACCACTCATATCTGGTGTAACATTAGTGTAAATTAAAAAAAAAAAAAAACTTTAACATCAGTCTGCTAGTGTAATCTAATTTCAGTTGCCTGCAGGCCAGCCTGCCACTGCCAGCCTGTGTATCAGGCTCACAGCATATACTTTGCCTACTTGCTCAGTGCTACCACCAGTCATATCTGGTGTAACAGTAGTGTAATTTAAAAAAAAAATTTTTTACATCAGTCTGCTAGTGTAATCTAATAGCAGTTGCCTGCCTGCCACTGCCAGCCTTTGTGTCAGGCTCACAGCATATACTGTGCCTACTTGCTCAGTGCCACCACTCATACCTGGTGTAACATTAGTGTAATTTTTTTTTTTACATCAGTCTGCTAGTGTAATCTAATTTCAGTTGCCAGCAGGCCTGCCTGCCTCTGCCAGCCTGTGTGTCAGGCTCACAGCATATACTGTGCCTACTTGCTTAGTGCCACCACTCATATCTGGTGTAACATTAGTGTAATTTTTTTTTTTTACATCAGTCTGCTAGTGTAATCTAATTTCAGTTGCCAGCAGGCCTGCCTGCCTCTGCCAGCCTGTGTGTCAGGCTCACAGCATATACTGTGCCTACTTGCTCAGTGCCACCACTCATATCTGGTGTAACATTAGTGAAAATTTAAAAAAAAAAACTTTTACATCAGTCTGCTAGTGTAATCTAATTTTAGTTGCCAGCAGGCCAACCTGCCACTGTCAGCCTGTGTGTCAGGCTCACAGCATATAATGTGCCTACTTGCTCAGTGCTACCACTCATATCTGGTGTAACATTAGTGTAAATTTAAAAAAAAAAAAACTTTAACATCAGTCTGCTAGTGTAATCTAATTTCAGTTGCCAGCAGGCCAGCCTGCCACTGCCAGCCTGTGTATCAGGCTCACAGCATATACTTTGCCTACTTGCTCAGTGCCATCACTCATATCTGGTGTAAAATTAGTGTAATTTTTTTTAAAAAAAGACTTTTACATCGGTCTGCTAGTGTAATCTAAATTCAGTTGCCAGCAGGCCTGCCTGCCACTGCCAGACTGTGTGTCAGGCTCACAGCATATACTGTGCCTACTTGCTCAGTGCCACCACTCATATCTGGTGTAACATTAGTGTAAATTAAAAAAAAAAAATTGTTTACATCAGTCTGCTAGTGTTATCTAATTTCAGTTGCCAGGCCATCCTGCCACTGCCAGTCTGTGTGACAGGCTCACAGCATATACTGTGCCTACTTGCTCAGTGCCACCACTCATATCTGGTGTAACATTAGTGAAAATTAAAAAAAAACAAAAAACTTTTACATCAGTCTGCTAGTGTAATCTAATTTCAGTTGCCAGCAGGCCAGCCTGCCACTGTCAGCCTGTGTGTGAGGCTCACAGCATATACTGTGCCTACTTGCTCAGTGCTACCACTCATATCTGGTGTAACATTAGTGTAAAAAAAAATAAAAATGTAACATCAGTCTGCTAGTGTAATCTAATTTCAGTTGCCAGCAGGCCAGCCTGCCACTGCCAGCCTGTGTATCAGGCTCACAGCATATACTTTGCCTACTTGCTCAGTGCTACCACCAGTCATATCTGGTGTAACAGTAGTGTAATTTAAAAAAAAAAAACTTTTACATCAGTCTGCTAGTGTAATCTAATAGCAGATGCCTGCCTGCCACTGCCAGCCTTTGTGTCAGGCTCACAGCATATACTGTGCCTACTTGCTCAGTGCCACCACTCATACCTGGTGTAACATTAGTGTAATTTTTTTTTAAAAAAACTTTTACATCAGTCTGCTAGTGTAATCTAATTTCAGTTGCCAGCAGGCCTGCCTGCCTCTGCCAGCCTGTGTGTCAGGCTCACAGCATATACTGTGCCTACTTGCTCAGTGCCACCACTCATATCTGGTGTAACATTAGTGTAATTTTTTTATTTATTTTTTTACTTCAGTCTGCTAGTGTAATCTAATTTCAGTTGCCAGGCCAGCCTGCCACTGCCAGCCTGTGTGTCAGGCTCACAGCATATACTGTGCCTACTTGTTCAGTGCCACCACTCATATCTGGTGTAACATTAGTGAAAATTTTAAAAAAAAAACTTTTACATCAGTCTGCTAGTGTAATCTAATTTCAGTTGCCAGCAGGCCAGCCTGCCACTGTCAGCCTGTGTGTGAGGCTCACAGCATATACTGTGCCTACTTGCTCAGTGCTACCACTCATATCTGGTGTAACATTAGTGTAAAAAAAAAAAAAATTTAACATCAGTCTGCTAGTGTAATCTAATTTCAGTTGCCAGCAGGCCAGCCTGCCACTGCCAGCCTGTGTATCAGGCTCACAGCATATACTTTGCCTACTTGCTCAGTGCTACCACCATTCATATCTGGTGTAACAGTAGTGTAATTTAAAAAAAAAAAAACTTTTACATCAGTCTGCTAGTGTAATCTAATAGCAGATGCCTGCCTGCCACTGCCAACCTTTGTGTCAGGCTCACAGCATATACTGTGCCTACTTGCTCAGTGCCACCACTCATACCTGGTGTAACATTAGTGTAATTTTTTTTTAAAAAAACTTTTACATCAGTCTGCTAGTGTAATCTAATTTCAGTTGCCAGCAGGCCTGCCTGCCTCTGCCAGCCTGTGTGTCAGGCTCACAGCATATACTGTGCCTACTTGCTCAGTGCCACCACTCATATCTGGTGTAACATTAGTGTAAATTTTTTTATTTTATTTTTTACTTCCGTCTGCTAGTGTAATCTAATTTCAGTTGCCAGGCCAGCCTGCCACTGCCAGCCTGTGTGTCAGGCTCACAGCATATACTGTGCCTACTTGCTCAGTGCCACCACTCATATCTGGTGTAACATTAGTGAAAATTTAAAAAAAATAACTTTTACATCAGTCTGCTAGTGTAATCTAATTTCAGTTGCCAGCAGGCCAGCCTGCCACTGTCAGCCTGTGTGTCAGGCTCACAGCATATACTGTGCCTACTTGCTCAGTGCTACCACTCATATCTGGTGTAACATTAGTGTAAATGTTTTAAAAAAAACTTTTACAACAGTCTGCTAGTGTAATCTAATAGCAGTTGCCTGCTTGCCACTGCCAGCCTTTGTGTCAGGCTCACAGCATATACTGTGCCTACTTGCTCAGTGCCACCACTCATATTTGGTGTAACATTAGTGTAATTAAAAAAAAAAAAAAACTTTTACAACAGTCTGCTAGTGTAATCTAATTTCAGTTGCCAGCAGGCCAGCCTGCCACTGCCAGCCTGTGTGTCAGGCTCACAGCATATACTGTGCCTACTTGCTCAGTGTCACCACTCATACCTGGTGTAACATTAGTGTAAATTTTTTTTTAAAAAAACTTTTACATCAGCCTGCTAGTGTAATCTAATTTCAGTTGCCAGCAGGCCTGCCTGCCACTGCCAGTCTGTGTGTCAGGCTCACAGCATGCTAGTGTAATCTATTTTCAGTTGCCAGGCCAGCCTGCCACTGCCAGCCTGTGTGTCAGGCTCACAGCATATACTGTGCCTACTTGCTCAGTGCCACCACTCATATCTGGTGTAACATTAGTGTAAATTTAAAAAAAAAACTTTTACATCAGTCTGCTAGTGTAATCTAATTTCAGTTGCCAGGCCAGCCTGCCACTGCCAGTCTATGTGACAGGCTCACAGCATATACTGTGCCTACTTGCTCAGTGCCACCACTCATATATGGTGTAACATTAGTGTAAATTTAAAAAAAAAAAAACTTTTACATCAGTCTGCTAGTGTAATCTAATTTCAGTTGCCAGGCCAGCCTGCCACTGCCAGCCTGTGTGACAGGCTCACAGCATATACTGTGCCTACTTGCTCAGTGCCACCACTCATATCTGGTGTAGCATTAGTGTAAATTTAAAAAAAAAAACTTTTACATCAGTCTGCTAGTGTAATCTAATTTCAGTTGCCAGGCCAGCCTGCTAATGTTAGCCTGTTTGTCAGGCTCACAGCATATACTGTGCCTACTTGCTCAGTGCCACCACTCATATCTGGTGTAACATTAGTGTAAAAAAAAAAAAAAAAACTTTTTCATCAGTCTGCTAGTGTAATCTAATTTAAGTTGCCAGGCCAGCCTGCCACTGCCAGCCTGTGTGTCAGGCTCACAGCATATACTGTGCCTACTTGCTCAGTGCCACCACTCATATCTGGCGTAACATTAGTGTAATATTTTTTAAAAAAACCTTTTACATCAGTCTGCTATAATCTAATTTCAGTTGCTAGGCCAGCCTTCTAATGACAGCCTGTTTGTCAGGCTCACAGCATATACTGTGCCTACTTGCTCAGTGCCACCACTCATATCTGGTGTAACATTAGTGTAAAAAAAAAAAAATAACTTTTACATCAGTCTGCTAGTGTAATCTAATTTCAGTTGCCAGCAGGCCAGCCTGCCACTGTCAGCCTGTGTGTCAGGCTCACAGCATATACTGTGCCTACTTGCTCAGTGCTACCACTCATAACTGGTGTAACATTAGTGTAAATGTTTTTAAAAAAAACTTTTACAACAGTCTGCTAGTGTAATCTAATAGCAGTTGCCTGCCTGCCACTGCCAGCCTTTGTGTCAGGCTCACAGCATATACTGTGCCTACTTGCTCAGTGCCACCACTCATATTTGGTGTAACATTAGTGTAATTTAAAAAAAAAAAAACTTTTACAACAGTCTGCTAGTGTAATCTAATTTCAGTTGCCAGCAGGCCAGCCTGCCACTGCCAGCCTGTGTGTCAGGCTCACAGCATATACTGTGCCTACTTGCTCAGTGTCACCACTCATACCTGGTGTAACATTAGTGTACATTTTTTTAAAAAAAACTTTTACATCAGCCTGCTAGTGTAATCTAATTTCAGTTGCCAGCAGGCCTGCCTGTCACTGCCAGTCTGTGTGTCAGGCTCACAGCATGCTAGTGTAATCTATTTTCAGTTGCCAGGCCAGCCTGCCACTGCCAGCCTGTGTGTCAGGCTCACAGCATATACTGTGCCTACTTGCTCAGTGCCACCACTCATATCTGGTGTAACATTAGTGTAAATTTAAAAAAAAAACTTTTACATCAGTCTGCTAGTGTAATCTAATTTCAGTTGCCAGGCCAGCCTGCCACTGCCAGTCTATGTGACAGGCTCACAGCATATACTGTGCCTACTTGCTCAGTGCCACCACTCATATATGGTGTAACATTAGTGTAAATTTAAAAAAAAAAAAACTTTTACATCAGTCTGCTAGTGTAATCTAATTTCAGTTGCCAGGCCAGCCTGCCACTGCCAGCCTGTGTGACAGGCTCACAGCATATACTGTGCCTACTTGCTCAGTGCCACCACTCATATCTGGTGTAGCATTAGTGTAAATTTAAAAAAAAAAACTTTTACATCAGTCTGCTAGTGTAATCTAATTTCAGTTGCCAGGCCAGCCTGCTAATGTTAGCCTGTTTGTCAGGCTCACAGCATATACTGTGCCTACTTGCTCAGTGCCACCACTCATATCTGGTGTAACATTAGTGTAAAAAAAAAAAAAAAACTTTTTCATCAGTCTGCTAGTGTAATCTAATTTAAGTTGCCAGGCCAGCCTGCCACTGCCAGCCTGTGTGTCAGGCTCACAGCATATACTGTGCCTACTTGCTCAGTGCCACCACTCATATCTGGCGTAACATTAGTGTAATATTTTTTAAAAAAACCTTTTACATCAGTCTGCTATAATCTAATTTCAGTTGCTAGGCCAGCCTTCTAATGACAGCCTGTTTGTCAGGCTCACAGCATATACTGTGCCTACTTGCTCAGTGCCACCACTCATATCTGGTGTAACATTAGTGTAAAAAAAAAAAAATAACTTTTACATCAGTCTGCTAGTGTAATCTAATTTCAGTTGCCAGCAGGCCAGCCTGCCACTGTCAGCCTGTGTGTCAGGCTCACAGCATATACTGTGCCTACTTGCTCAGTGCTACCACTCATAACTGGTGTAACATTAGTGTAAATGTTTTTAAAAAAAACTTTTACAACAGTCTGCTAGTGTAATCTAATAGCAGTTGCCTGCCTGCCACTGCCAGCCTTTGTGTCAGGCTCACAGCATATACTGTGCCTACTTGCTCAGTGCCACCACTCATATTTGGTGTAACATTAGTGTAATTTAAAAAAAAAAAAACTTTTACAACAGTCTGCTAGTGTAATCTAATTTCAGTTGCCAGCAGGCCAGCCTGCCACTGCCAGCCTGTGTGTCAGGCTCACAGCATATACTGTGCCTACTTGCTCAGTGTCACCACTCATACCTGGTGTAACATTAGTGTACATTTTTTTAAAAAAAACTTTTACATCAGCCTGCTAGTGTAATCTAATTTCAGTTGCCAGCAGGCCTGCCTGTCACTGCCAGTCTGTGTGTCAGGCTCACAGCATGCTAGTGTAATCTATTTTCAGTTGCCAGGCCAGCCTGCCACTGCCAGCCTGTGTGTCAGGCTCACAGCATATACTGTGCCTACTTGCTCAGTGCCACCACTCATATCTGGTGTAACATTAGTGTAAATTTAAAAAAAAAACTTTTACATCAGTCTGCTAGTGTAATCTAATTTCAGTTGCCAGGCCAGCCTGCCACTGCCAGTCTGTGTGACAGGCTCACAGCATATACTGTGCCTACTTGCTCAGTGCCACCACTCATATATGGTGTAACATTAGTGTAAATTTAAAAAAAAAAAAACTTTTACATCAGTCTGCTAGTGTAATCTAATTTCAGTTGCCAGGCCAGCCTGCCACTGCCAGCCTGTGTGACAGGCTCACAGCATATACTGTGCCTACTTGCTCAGTGCCACCACTCATATCTGGTGTAACATTAGTGAAAATTAAAAAAAAAAAAAAAAACTTTTACATCAGTCTGCTAGTGTAATCTAATTTTAGTTGCCAGCAGGCCAACCTGCCACTGTCAGCCTGTGTGTCAGGCTCACAGCATATAATGTGCCTACTTGCTCAGTGCTACCACTCATATCTGGTGTAACATTAGTGTAAATTTAAAAAAAAAAAAACTTTAACATCAGTCTGATAGTGTAATCTAATTTCAGTTGCCAGCAGGCCAGCCTGCCACTGCCAGCCTGTGTATCAGGCTCACAGCATATACTTTGCCTACTTGCTCAGTGCCATCACTCATATCTGGTGTAAAATTAGTGTAAATTTTTTTTAAAAAAGACTTTTACATCGGTCTGCTAGTGTAATCTAAATTCAGTTGCCAGCAGGCCTGCCTGCCACTGCCAGACTGTGTGTCAGGCTCACAGCATATACTGTGCCTACTTGCTCAGTGCCACCACTCATATCTGGTGTAACATTAGTGTAAATTAAAAAAAAAAAATTGTTTACATCAGTCTGCTAGTGTTATCTAATTTCAGTTGCCAGGCCATCCTGCCACTGCCAGTCTGTGTGACAGGCTCACAGCATATACTGTGCCTACTTGCTCAGTGCCACCACCAGTCATATCTGGTGTAACAGTAGTGTAATTTTTTAAAAAAAAATTTTTTACATCAGTCTGCTAGTGTAATCTAATAGCAGTTGACTGCCTGCCACTGCCAGCCTGTGTGTCAGGCTCACAGCATATACTGTGCCTACTTGCTCAGTGCCACCACTCATATCTGGTGTAACATTAGTGAAAATTAAAAAAAAACAAAAAACTTTTACATCAGTCTGCTAGTGTAATCTAATTTCAGTTGCCAGCAGGCCAGCCTGCCACTGTCAGCCTGTGTGTGAGGCTCACAGCATATACTGTGCCTACTTGCTCAGTGCTACCACTCATATCTGGTGTAACATTAGTGTAAAAAAAAATAAAAATTTAACATCAGTCTGCTAGTGTAATCTAATTTCAGTTGCCAGCAGGCCAGCCTGCCACTGCCAGCCTGTGTATCAGGCTCACAGCATATACTTTGCCTACTTGCTCAGTGCTACCACCAGTCATATCTGGTGTAACAGTAGTGTAATTTAAAAAAAAAAAACTTTTACATCAGTCTGCTAGTGTAATCTAATAGCAGATGCCTGCCTGCCACTGCCAGCCTTTGTGTCAGGCTCACAGCATATACTGTGCCTACTTGCTCAGTGCCACCACTCATACCTGGTGTAACATTAGTGTAATTTTTTTTTAAAAAAACTTTTACATCAGTCTGCTAGTGTAATCTAATTTCAGTTGCCAGCAGGCCTGCCTGCCTCTGCCAGCCTGTGTGTCAGGCTCACAGCATATACTGTGCCTACTTGCTCAGTGCCACCACTCATATCTGGTGTAACATTAGTGTAATTTTTTTATTTATTTTTTTACTTCAGTCTGCTAGTGTAATCTAATTTCAGTTGCCAGGCCAGCCTGCCACTGCCAGCCTGTGTGTCAGGCTCACAGCATATACTGTGCCTACTTGCTCAGTGCCACCACTCATATCTGGTGTAACATTAGTGAAAATTTTAAAAAAAAAACTTTTACATCAGTCTGCTAGTGTAATCTAATTTCAGTTGCCAGCAGGCCAGCCTGCCACTGTCAGCCTGTGTGTGAGGCTCACAGCATATACTGTGCCTACTTGCTCAGTGCTACCACTCATATCTGGTGTAACATTAGTGTAAAAAAAAAAAAAAAATTAACATCAGTCTGCTAGTGTAATCTAATTTCAGTTGCCAGCAGGCCAGCCTGCCACTGCCAGCCTGTGTATCAGGCTCACAGCATATACTTTGCCTACTTGCTCAGTGCTACCACCATTCATATCTGGTGTAACAGTAGTGTAATTTAAAAAAAAAAAACTTTTACATCAGTCTGCTAGTGTAATCTAATAGCAGATGCCTGCCTGCCACTGCCAACCTTTGTGTCAGGCTCACAGCATATACTGTGCCTACTTGCTCAGTGCCACCACTCATACCTGGTGTAACATTAGTGTAATTTTTTTTTAAAAAAACTTTTACATCAGTCTGCTAGTGTAATCTAATTTCAGTTGCCAGCAGGCCTGCCTGCCTCTGCCAGCCTGTGTGTCAGGCTCACAGCATATACTGTGCCTACTTGCTCAGTGCCACCACTCATATCTGGTGTAACATTAGTGTAAATTTTTTTATTTTATTTTTTACTTCCGTCTGCTAGTGTAATCTAATTTCAGTTGCCAGGCCAGCCTGCCACTGCCAGCCTGTGTGTCAGGCTCACAGCATATACTGTGCCTACTTGCTCAGTGCCACCACTCATATCTGGTGTAACATTAGTGAAAATTTAAAAAAAAATAACTTTTACATCAGTCTGCTAGTGTAATCTAATTTCAGTTGCCAGCAGGCCAGCCTGCCACTGTCAGCCTGTGTGTCAGGCTCACAGCATATACTGTGCCTACTTGCTCAGTGCTACCACTCATATCTGGTGTAACATTAGTGTAAATGTTTTAAAAAAAACTTTTACAACAGTCTGCTAGTGTAATCTAATAGCAGTTGCCTGCTTGCCACTGCCAGCCTTTGTGTCAGGCTCACAGCATATACTGTGCCTACTTGCTCAGTGCCACCACTCATATTTGGTGTAACATTAGTGTAATTAAAAAAAAAAAAACTTTTACAACAGTCTGCTAGTGTAATCTAATTTCAGTTGCCAGCAGGCCAGCCTGCCACTGCCAGCCTGTGTGTCAGGCTCACAGCATATACTGTGCCTACTTGCTCAGTGTCACCACTCATACCTGGTGTAACATTAGTGTAAATTTTTTTTTAAAAAAAACTTTTACATCAGCCTGCTAGTGTAATCTAATTTCAGTTGCCAGCAGGCCTGCCTGCCACTGCCAGTCTGTGTGTCAGGCTCACAGCATGCTAGTGTAATCTATTTTCAGTTGCCAGGCCAGCCTGCCACTGCCAGCCTGTGTGTCAGGCTCACAGCATATACTGTGCCTACTTGCTCAGTGCCACCACTCATATCTGGTGTAACATTAGTGTAAATTTAAAAAAAAAAACTTTTACATCAGTCTGCTAGTGTAATCTAATTTCAGTTGCCAGGCCAGCCTGCCACTGCCAGTCTATGTGACAGGCTCACAGCATATACTGTGCCTACTTGCTCAGTGCCACCACTCATATATGGTGTAACATTAGTGTAAATTTAAAAAAAAAAAAACTTTTACATCAGTCTGCTAGTGTAATCTAATTTCAGTTGCCAGGCCAGCCTGCCACTGCCAGCCTGTGTGACAGGCTCACAGCATATACTGTGCCTACTTGCTCAGTGCCACCACTCATATCTGGTGTAGCATTAGTGTAAATTTAAAAAAAAAAACTTTTACATCAGTCTGCTAGTGTAATCTAATTTCAGTTGCCAGGCCAGCCTGCTAATGTTAGCCTGTTTGTCAGGCTCACAGCATATACTGTGCCTACTTGCTCAGTGCCACCACTCATATCTGGTGTAACATTAGTGTAAAAAAAAAAAAAAAACTTTTTCATCAGTCTGCTAGTGTAATCTAATTTAAGTTGCCAGGCCAGCCTGCCACTGCCAGCCTGTGTGTCAGGCTCACAGCATATACTGTGCCTACTTGCTCAGTGCCACCACTCATATCTGGCGTAACATTAGTGTAATATTTTTTAAAAAAACCTTTTACATCAGTCTGCTATAATCTAATTTCAGTTGCTAGGCCAGCCTTCTAATGACAGCCTGTTTGTCAGGCTCACAGCATATACTGTGCCTACTTGCTCAGTGCCACCACTCATATCTGGTGTAACATTAGTGTAAAAAAATAAAAATAACTTTTACATCAGTCTGCTAGTGTAATCTAATTTCAGTTGCCAGCAGGCCAGCCTGCCACTGTCAGCCTGTGTGTCAGGCTCACAGCATATACTGTGCCTACTTGCTCAGTGCTACCACTCATAACTGGTGTAACATTAGTGTAAATGTTTTAAAAAAAAACTTTTACAACAGTCTGCTAGTGTAATCTAATAGCAGTTGCCTGCCTGCCACTGCCAGCCTTTGTGTCAGGCTCACAGCATATACTGTGCCTACTTGCTCAGTGCCACCACTCATATTTGGTGTAACATTAGTGTAATTTAAAAAAAAAAAAACTTTTACAACAGTCTGCTAGTGTAATCTAATTTCAGTTGCCAGCAGGCCAGCCTGCCACTGCCAGCCTGTGTGTCAGGCTCACAGCATATACTGTGCCTACTTGCTCAGTGTCACCACTCATACCTGGTGTAACATTAGTGTACATTTTTTTAAAAAAAACTTTTACATCAGCCTGCTAGTGTAATCTAATTTCAGTTGCCAGCAGGCCTGCCTGTCACTGCCAGTCTGTGTGTCAGGCTCACAGCATGCTAGTGTAATCTATTTTCAGTTGCCAGGCCAGCCTGCCACTGCCAGCCTGTGTGTCAGGCTCACAGCATATACTGTGCCTACTTGCTCAGTGCCACCACTCATATCTGGTGTAACATTAGTGTAAATTTAAAAAAAAAACTTTTACATCAGTCTGCTAGTGTAATCTAATTTCAGTTGCCAGGCCAGCCTGCCACTGCCAGTCTATGTGACAGGCTCACAGCATATACTGTGCCTACTTGCTCAGTGCCACCACTCATATATGGTGTAACATTAGTGTAAATTTAAAAAAAAAAAAAACTTTTACATCAGTCTGCTAGTGTAATCTAATTTCAGTTGCCAGGCCAGCCTGCCACTGCCAGCCTGTGTGACAGGCTCACAGCATATACTGTGCCTACTTGCTCAGTGCCACCACTCATATCTGGTATAGCATTAGTGTAAATTTAAAAAAAAAAACTTTTACATCAGTCTGCTAGTGTAATCTAATTTCAGTTGCCAGGCCAGCCTGCTAATGTTAGCCTGTTTGTCAGGCTCACAGCATATACTGTGCCTACTTGCTCAGTGCCACCACTCATATCTGGTGTAACATTAGTGTAAAAAAAAAAAAAAAACTTTTTCATCAGTCTGCTAGTGTAATCTAATTTAAGTTGCCAGGCCAGCCTGCCACTGCCAGCCTGTGTGTCAGGCTCACAGCATATACTGTGCCTACTTGCTCAGTGCCACCACTCATATCTGGCGTAACATTAGTGTAATATTTTAAAAAAAAACCTTTTACATCAGTCTGCTATAATCTAATTTCAGTTGCTAGGCCAGCCTTCTAATGACAGCCTGTTTGTCAGGCTCACAGCATATACTGTGCCTACTTGCTCAGTGCCACCACTCATATCTGGTGTAACATTAGTGTAAAAAAAAAAAAATAACTTTTACATCAGTCTGCTAGTGTAATCTAATTTCAGTTGCCAGCAGGCCAGCCTGCCACTGTCAGCCTGTGTGTCAGGCTCACAGCATATACTGTGCCTACTTGCTCAGTGCTACCACTCATAACTGGTGTAACATTAGTGTAAATGTTTTTAAAAAAAACTTTTACAACAGTCTGCTAGTGTAATCTAATAGCAGTTGCCTGCCTGCCACTGCCAGCCTTTGTGTCAGGCTCACAGCATATACTGTGCCTACTTGCTCAGTGCCACCACTCATATTTGGTGTAACATTAGTGTAATTTAAAAAAAAAAAAACTTTTACAACAGTCTGCTAGTGTAATCTAATTTCAGTTGCCAGCAGGCCAGCCTGCCACTGCCAGCCTGTGTGTCAGGCTCACAGCATATACTGTGCCTACTTGCTCAGTGTCACCACTCATACCTGGTGTAACATTAGTGTACATTTTTTTAAAAAAAACTTTTACATCAGCCTGCTAGTGTAATCTAATTTCAGTTGCCAGCAGGCCTGCCTGTCACTGCCAGTCTGTGTGTCAGGCTCACAGCATGCTAGTGTAATCTATTTTGAGTTGCCAGGCCAGCCTGCCACTGCCAGCCTGTGTGTCAGGCTCACAGCATATACTGTGCCTACTTGCTCAGTGCCACCACTCATATCTGGTGTAACATTAGTGTAAATTTAAAAAAAAAACTTTTACATCAGTCTGCTAGTGTAATCTAATTTCAGTTGCCAGGCCAGCCTGCCACTGCCAGTCTGTGTGACAGGCTCACAGCATATACTGTGCCTACTTGCTCAGTGCCACCACTCATATATGGTGTAACATTAGTGTAAATTTAAAAAAAAAAAAACTTTTACATCAGTCTGCTAGTGTAATCTAATTTCAGTTGCCAGGCCAGCCTGCCACTGCCAGCCTGTGTGACAGGCTCACAGCATATACTGTGCCTACTTGCTCAGTGCCACCACTCATATCTGGTGTAGCATTAGTGTAAATTTAAAAAAAAAACTTTTACATCAGTCTGCTAGTGTAATCTAATTTCAGTTGCCAGGCCAGCCTGCTAATGTTAGCCTGTTTGTCAGGCTCACAGCATATACTGTGCCTACTTGCTCAGTGCCACCACTCATATCTGGTGTAACATTAGTGTAAAAAAAAACAAAAAACTTTTTCATCAGTCTGCAGTGTAATCTAATTTAAGTTGCCAGGCCAGCCTGCCACTGCCAGCCTGTGTGTCAGGCTCACAGCATATACTGTGCCTACTTGCTCAGTGCCACCACTCATATCTGGCGTAACATTAGTGTAATATTTTTTAAAAAAAACCTTTTACATCAGTCTGCTATAATCTAATTTCAGTTGCTAGGCCAGCCTGCTAATGACAGCCTGTTTGTCAGGCTCACAGCATATACTGTGCCTACTTGCTCAGTGCCACCACTCATATCTGGTGTAACATTAGTGTAAAAAAAAAAAAAACTTTTTCATCAGTCTGCTAGTGTAATCTAATTTCAGTTGACAGGCCAGCCTGCCACTGCCAGCCTGTGTGTCAGGCTCACAGCATATACTGTGCCTATTTGCTCAGTGCCACCACCAGTCATATCTGGTGTAACAGTAGTGTAAAAAATTTTTTTAAAAAACTTTTACATCAGTCTGCTAGTGTAATCTAATAGCAGTTGCCTGCCTGCCACTGCCAGCCTGTGTGTCAGGCTCACAGCATATACTGTGCCTACTTGCTCAGTGCCACCACTCATATCTGGTGTAACATTAGTGTAAATTTAAAAAAAGAAAAACTTTTACATCAGTCTGCTAGTGTAATCTAATTTCAGTTGCCAGCAAGCCAGCCTGCCACTGTCAGCCTTGGTGTCAGGCTCACAGCATATACTGTGCCTACTTGCTCAGTGCCACCACTCATATCTGGTGTAACATTAGTGTAAGTTTAAAAAAAAAAAACTTTTACATCAGTCTGCTAGTGTAATCTAATTTCAGTTTCCAGGCCAGCGTGCCCCTGCCAGCCTGTGTGTCAGGCTCACAGCATATACTGTGCCTTCTTTCTCAGTGCCACCACCAGTCATATCTGGTGTAACAGTAGTGTAATTTTTTTTTAAAAATCTTTTACATCAGTCTGCTAGTGTAATCTAATTGCAGTTGTCAGGCCAGCCTGCCACTGCCAGCATGTGTGTCAGGCTCACAGCTTATACTGTGCCCACTTGTCCAGTGCCACCACTCACATTATCTTGTTTAGTAATAGTAGTGTAAGTGTACATTTTAAAAATAAAAAACTATTTTGACTGTGAAACATCCGTCTGCTTTTTTGTGTCAGGCTCACAGCGTATACTGTGCCCACTTGTCCAGTGCCACCATCACTCATATTATCTTGTTTAATAGTAGTGTAAGTGTACATTTTAAAAATAAAAAAAATATTTTGACTTTGAAACATCAGTCTGCTTTTTTGTGTCAGGCTCACAGCATATACTGTGCCCACTTGCCCAGTGCCACCACTCATATCTTGTTTAATAGTAGTGTAAGTGTACATTTAAAAATCTAAAAAATATTTTGACTGTGAAACATCAGTCTGCTTTTTTGTGTCAGGCTCACAGCGTATGATGTGCCCACTTGTCCAGTGCCACCACTCACATTATCTTGTTTAATAATAGTAGTGTAAGTGTACATTTTAAAAATAAAAAAACTATTTTGACTGTGAAACATCAGTCTGCATTTTTGTGTCAGGCTCACAGCGTATACTGTGCCCACTTGTCCAGTGCCACCACTCATATTATCTTGTTTAATAGTAGTGTAAGTGTACATTTTAAAAATAAAAAAAACTATTTTGACTTTGAAACATCAGTCTGCTTTTTTTGTGTCAGGCTCACAGTGAATACTGCGCCCACTTGCCCAGTGCCACCACTCATATCATGTTTAATAGTAGTGTAAGTGTACATTTAAAAATCAAAAGAAATATATTGACTGTGAAACATCAGTCTGCTTTTTTGTGTCAGGCTCACAGCGAATACTGTGCCCACTTGTCCAGTGCCACCACTCATATTATCTTGTTTAATAGTAGTGTAAGTGTACATTTTAAAAATAAAAAAACTATTTTGACTTTGAAACATCAGTCTGCTTTTTTGTGTCAGGCTCACAGTGTATACTGTGCCCACTTGCCCAGTGCCACCACTCATATTATCTTGTTTAATAGTAGTGCACTGTCAGTGTACATTTAAAAAATAAAAATAAAATTTGACTGGGAAACATCAGTCTGGTTTTTTTGTGTCAGGCTCACAGCGTATACTGTGCCCACTCACAGTAGCTTGCACGCATAGTAGCACTAATTGCACGTCTTGTAATTCCCTGTCTGGGAAATTATATATCTATCAAATCTATCTATCTATAAAATCTATCTAACTATCAATCGTATCTATCAAATGTATATTGCATCTATTGATCTATGTAATTTGTATCTATCAAATGTATATTGCATCTATTGATCTATGTAATTCGTATCTATCAAATGTATATTGCATCTATTGATCTATGTAATTTGTATCTATCAAATGTATATTGCATCTATTGATCTATGTAATCTATGTATCTATCTATCAAATCTATCTATCTCGTGGACGGACTGTTTTGTGACAGCCACTAGTGTTTCGGCCAAATTTGAAGTAGGAGGACCGACCAAGCATCTTTTTCCATCTCCCGATTCCTAAAATCCATGCCATATACACCTTCCCCGATAGGGGGAATAACAGGTATTAAACTGATCAGAATAGTACTACTTAACACACCACTCATATCTGGTGGCACAATAGATTGCACGCGCAGTGCCCCAAATTTGAAGCAGGAGGACTGACCAAGCATCTTTTTCCATCTCCTGGTTCCTAAAATCCATGCTATATACACGTCCCCTGGTGCCGCAACTGCCTCTCGGAACCTTACCATGGGTCGCAGACTGCACGTCTTGTAATTCTCTGTCTGGGAAGTTATATATCTATCAAATCTATCTATTTATCTATCAAATCTATCTAACTATCAATCGTATCTATCAAATGTATATTGCATCTATTGATCTATGTAATTTGTATCTATCAAATTTATATTGCATCTATTGATCTATGTAATTTGTATCTATCAAATGTATATTGCATCTATTGATCTATGTAATCTATGTATCTATCTATCTATCTATCTATCTATCTATCTATCAAATCTATCTATCTCGTGGCTGGACTGTTTTGTGACAGCCACTTGTGTTTCGGCCAAATTTGAAGTAGGAGGACCGACACGTCCCCTGGCGCCGCAACTGCCTCTGGGAAACTTACCATGGGTCCCAGCCCGCACGTCTTGTCTGGAAAATTATATATCTATCAAATTGATCTATTTATCTATCAAATCTATTTAACTATCAATCATATCTATCAAATGTATATTGCATCTATTGATCTGTGTAATCTATGTATCTATCTATCAAATCTATCTATCTCGTGGTTGTGCAAATGGACTGTTTGCGGTTGTTTGCGGTGCGTTACACAGGGAGTTTGGTCTGTCACTGTGAAGCGGGCGTAACCCTTACACTATCTGATCGATACAACATCATACCTGATGTTTTAAAGCACGTTATTCCAAACAATTTAGGAATGTTATGTGATTTATGCCCTTTATGGCTTAAAACCAGACTCTGCATCAACTATGTAATTTTCCGTGGGAGTTTTTCCATGGATCCCCCTCCGGCATGCCACAGTCCAGGTGTTAGTCCCCTTGAAACAACTTTTCCATCACTATTGAGGCCAGAAAGAGTCCCTGTGGGTTTTAAAGTTCGCCTGCCTATTGAAGTCAATGGCGGTTCACCCGGTTCGCCAGTTCGCGAACAGTTGCGAAAGTTTGAGTCCGTCGTTCGTGAACCGAAATTTTTAGGTTCGCGACATCACTAGCCCCAATGTTAATCACAACCCTTCACTCCTAGTTCACTACTTTTATGTATATATTCCACTGCTTTTTAATTACAAAAATACACAAAATGATGTTAGATTATTGGTCATATATGTCTTTTTGACTGTAAAACGGCACTGCTGTATAGAAGTACATTGGTCTAGATAGAGGTAAACGTAACAACTAGAAGTAAAAAAAAAAAATCAAAAGACTGTAATGACGATTTTTGTTGTTTCGCTCAGTTAATTTTACAACTGGAATGTGATTTAACCCTTACAAGTACCCAATACAATACAATGGTGCAAATATTTGATGTGATTGTTGGTAGAAAACACATACTGTGTTAGAGTCTCAAAACGCCAAATATGATGGTCCTTACCTCCTGCTCTAAATCACCTCTACCTCACACCAAGTGACTCCGTCTGCTTTCAACTTCCAATAAATAGCTTTTTATCTGCTTTTTTTCTCTTTCTTTCCAACAGCCATCTCAGCACAGATAGTGCAGTTGGGCAGATTCATTTCTCAGTCTGGAAAACTTGACACTAAGGGGATTATTCAGTCTTAGACTTTCTCAAGTCTCTGGTAATAGCCAGCAGGGGAGTGAGGGAAGCGATAAGGCAACAAGATGGCAGAGGGAGGGTCGGGTGAGCGCAAAGGGGGGTATGAAAAATAGGAGACTAAGGAAATAGCAAACAACTGCGTAAAATGCTTGCATAAACACCATAAAGAAGATTTAGCTATTTTGCTTTTTCTTACCATCAGCACTAAAGAGAATAAAAAGGGATGGGAGAAGCTTTGCAGTCCTTTTTAAGATGTTTCTGCTGAGGTACAGTGGAATATGACATTCAAGCTGCAAGCTTATCAATTTTGTGAATGTGCTTTATCCATGCTGAAAATATCTATCTTCCTTGAGCGATTAATTATAAAAGAACCTTTCTGAGCAAGCCCATACGAACCAGCGTGCTTGTGCTAGCAATTACTTTAATTATCTAGAGAAGAAAATGCAGGTGCCAAAGATTACCTGCTTGGTCCCTTCAATATTAAAGGGACACTGTACCCAAATATTTTCTTTTGTGCTTCAGATAGAGCATGCAATTTGTATCAACTTTCGGATTTACTCCTATTTTCAAATGTTCTTTATTCTTTTGGTATCTTTATTTGAAATGCAAGAATGTAAGTTTAGATGGCGGCCCATTTTTGGTGAACAACCTAGGTTGTCCTTGCTGATTGGTGGATAAATGCATCCACCAATCAAAAACTGCTGTCCAGAGTTCTGAACTTAGAAAAAAGCTTAGATGCCTTCTTTTTCATATAAAGATAGCAAGAGAACGAAGATAAATTGATAATAGTAGTAAATTAGAAAGTTGCTTAAAATTGCATGCTGTATCTGATTCACAAAATAATAAATGTGGGTACAGTGTCCCTTTAACATGCAAAATGCTAATTCCGCTAGTAAACTTGCTCTTGTATTATTCCCATAATGCAAATCTGAAAGCATAAAGGTCCTTTGTCCACAGCCAAACAAATGTCAGAAGCGCACATCCCACCTTAAATGTCAGGATCACAAGCTGTAGAGTTTGCTATTGTACTTCAGCAGCCACTAGTCATAATATTGTAATAAAAATAAATAAATAAAACAAAAATCAAAGCTTTTTTTTATGTCCTATTAGGTCACTATCTATATTGCAGCAGCATGAAAATGTTGGAATTGTGAACCTTTTAAACAAGCATTCTTAATAAATGAATACATAGGGGCCTAGTTATCAAGCCGTCAACCTCAAATACGCTGGAATTCCGCAGCGTATTTGTGGCGAGGCTGATTCGCCTTAGTTATCAAGCCCTAGATACCGGCAAAAGTAGAATTTTGTGACGTAAGCTTCGATCCGCCGGACTCAGTCCGACACAGATCGATTCTTACGTCACTCCAGATGCGGCACAATCTGACTACTTTTGCTAGTTATCAAAAAACTAGCAGGTACGCTCGGCACTTTTCCGGCCCAGCGTACCAGGTTTTCAAACCGCCGCCCTGGAGGCGGCGGATCCCATAGGAATCAATGGGAGTCTGACCATAGCGAAAGTTCATGTTCGCTGCTGCCAGACATCCCATTGATTCCTATGGGAGCTGTCTACACCTAACACCCTAACATGTACCCAGAGTCTAAACACCCCTAATCTGTCCCCCCTACACCGCCGCAACTAAATAAATGTATTACCCCCTAAACCGCCGCTCCCGGACCCCGCCGCCACCTACATTATACCTATTAACCCCTATCCTGCCCCCCTATACCGTTGCCACCTATAATAAAGTTATTAACCCCTATTCTGCGGATCCCGGACCTCGCTGCAACTAAATAAATAGTTTAACCCCTAAACCGCCGCTCCTGGACCCCGCCACAACCTATATTAAAGTTATTAACCCCTAATCTGCCCCCCTACACTGTTGCCACCTATTATAAATGTATTAACCCCTATCCTGCCCCCCCCTACACCGCCGCCACTGTAATAAAATGATTAACCCCTAAACCTAAGTCTAACACTAACCCTAACACCCCCCTAACTTAAATATTAATTAAATAAATCTAAATAATATTTATCTTATTAAATAAATTAATCATATTTAAAACTAAATACTTACATTTAAAATAAACCCTAAGATAGCTACAATATAAATAATATATTGTAGCTATTTTAGGATTTATTTTTATTTTACAGGCATCTTTCAATTTATTTTAACTAGGTACAATAGCTATTAAATAGTTATTAACTATTTAATAGCTACCTAGCTAAAATAAAGAGAAATTTACCTGTAAAATAAAAACTAACCTAAGTTACAATTACACCTAACACTACACTATACTTAAATAAATTAATCCTATTTAAAACTAAATACTTACCTGTAAAATAAACCCTAAGATAGCTACAATGTAATTAATAATTACATTGTAGCTATTTTAGGATTTATATTTATTTTACAGGTAACTTTGTATTTATGTTAGCTAGTAAGAATAGTTATTAAATAGTTATTAACTATTTAATAACTACCTAGCTAAAAGAAATACAAAATTACCTGTAAAATAAATCTGAAACCTAAGTTACAATTAAACCTAACACTACACTATCATTAAATTAATTAAATAAATTAGTTACAAATAACTACAATTAAGTTAAATTAAATATACTAACTAAAGTACAAAAAATAAAAAAGCTAAGTTACAAAAAATAAAAAAAATAAGTTACAAACATTTAAAAAATATTACAATAATTTTAAGCTACTTACACCTAATCTAAGCCCCCTAATAAAATAACAAAGCCCCCCAAAATAAAAAAATGCCCTACCCTATTCTAAATTTAAAAAGTTCAAAGCTCTTTTACCTTACCAGCACTTAAAAGGGCCTTTTGCGGGGGAAGGCCCCAAAGAATTCTGCTCTTTTGCCTGTAAAAAAAAAAATACAACCCCCCCCCAACATTAAAACCCACCACCCACATACCCCTAATCTAACCCAAACCCCCCTTAAATAAACCTAACACTACCCCCCTGAAGATAATCCTACCTTGAGTCGTCTTCTGCCAGCTGACCCACCGATGGAACCGAAGAGGAGATCCGGAGCGGAAGAAGTCATTATTATATTATATTGATAACATAATATCACTGCTTATGTAAATATTGGGGTGTTTCATCCACATATTCTTTAATTGCATGGGACAAGAGGTTTGATGTTGGAGAGCTCTTTAAGGGACATGAAACTTTTTTTTTCTTTCATGATTCAGATAGAGCATGTGATTTTAAACAACTTTCCAATTTACTTTTGTTATCTTATTTGTTTTGTTCTCTTGGTACAGGATTCTTGGTAAAGGATCTTATTTGTTTTGTTCTCTTGTTGAAAAGGATACCTAGGTAGGCTCAGCAGCTGCTGATTGGTGGCTAAACATTTATGCCTTATGTTATTGACTGACCCAATTCATTCAGCTAACTTGAAGTAGTGCATTGCTGCTTCTTCAGGAAAGGATACCAAGAGAATGAAGAAAATTAGATAATAGATGTAAATTGAAAAGTTGTATAAAATTGTATTCTATGGGGTAGATTTTATCGCTATAGTGAATCATGGCCACCCTGGATCGCTTAATACCGACAGCATACACTGTCGGCATTTAACATTGCATAAGCATTTTTTGTGCAATGCCGTCCCCTGCCCATTCACAGCCAATCAGCCGCTAGTAGGGAGTGTCAATCATCCCAATCAGATACGATTGGGATTATTGCAGTCCGCCACCTCAGAGGACCGCTGCTTCTTAACTTCTGTTTACGTCGAGCCAGAAGGTTCATGCGGAATAAGAAGCACCTGCTGCTTAATAAATGTACCCCTATATCTGAATCATGAAATACAAAATTTGGGTTTCACAACCCTTTAATATTTCCATCTTATTTTATTAAAATTCGCTGTAAAGTTAATGAAGGGCAATCGTTTTTTTTTTTTGCTTTAGCTAGAGTCTTGTTTAAATATTATTTTTACTTAGCTAGATTATGAGTTAAGCGCTATGAGTGAAAAAGCATCGTTATGGCTCTTTTTCCCTACCGCTGGTATTACAGGTGTAGGTATAGCTGTACCGCACACCTTTTTGGCTGTCACGCAATGTAAGTACCACACTTTTTAAAAAGTCCTTTTTCAATAGGACTTCCACAGCGCCGGTATTACGAGTTTGCCTGGCAGGCCAAAAAGTGAGCGGTACAGCCTATAACTACAAGATCTGTACCGCCACCTGAAAGTCAGTAGTTATGAGTTTTACGTTACAAAGCTGTACCATAAAACTCATAACTAAAGTGTT
Organism: Bombina bombina; assembly: GCF_027579735.1. NCBI lineage: Eukaryota > Metazoa > Chordata > Amphibia > Anura > Bombinatoridae > Bombina > Bombina bombina. The sequence continues at coordinate 208,836,654 of NC_069502.1, forward strand.
ACAAAGTACACTTACACCCATAAACTACCTATTAACCCCTAAACCGAGGCCCTCCCGCATCGCAAAAACTAAAATAAAATTATTAACCCCTAATCTGCTGCTCCGGATTTCGCGCCACTATAATAAACATATTAATCCCTAAACCGCCGCACTCCCGCATCGCAAACACTAGTTAAATATTATTAACCCCTAATCTGCTGCCCCCAATGTCTTCACCACCTACACACACTTATTAACCCCTAATCTGCTGTCCCTAACATCGCCGCAACCTACATTACTGTTATTAAACCCTAATCTGCTGCCCCCAATGTCGCCGCATCTATACTTAAGTTATTAACCCCTAAACCTAACCCTAAGTCTAAATCTAACCCTAACACCCACTAACTTTAACATAATTAAAATAATTCCAAATAAAAATTGCAATGTAATACCTAAATTATTCCTATTTAAAACTAAATAAATACTTACCTGTAAAATAAAACCTAAGATAGCTACAAAATAACTAATAGTTACATTGTATCTAGCTTATGTTTTATTTTTATTTCACAGGTAAGTTTGTATTTATTTTAACTAGGTAGATTAGTTATTAAATAGCTATTAATCTAGTTAAAATAAATACAAATTTACCTGTAAAATAAAACCTAACCTGTTTTACAGTAAAACCTAACATTACACTAAAATTAAATAAATTACATTAATCAAATACAATTAACTAAATTGCACAAAAAATAAATACTAAATTACACAAAATAAAAAAGAAATGATCAAATATTTAAACTAATTACTCCTAATCTAATAGCCCTATCAAAATAAAAAGCCCCCCAAATTAATAAAACCCCTAGCCTAAACTAAACTGCCAATAGCCCTTAAAAGAGCCTTTTGCGTGGCATTGCCCCAAAGATATCAGCTCTTTTACCTGGCAAATAAAAATACAAACATCCCCCCCAACAGTAAAACCCACCATCCACACAACCAACCCCGCCAAATAAAATTCTATCTAAAAAACCTAAGCTACCCATTGCCCTGAAAATGGCATTTGGATGGGCATTGCCCTTAAAAACACTAACCATCCTCATCCAGCCGGCGAAGCCCTCATCCAAGCGGCAAGAAGTCCTCAACGAAGCCGGGAGAAGTCTTTATCCAAGCGGCAAGAAGTCATCATCCAGGCAGGCAGAAGTCTTCATCCAGACGGCATCTTCTATCTTAATCCTTCCGGCGCGGAGCGGGTCCATCTTCAAGACATCTGGTACGTAGTATCCTCTTCATACGGTCCCAGCCGTACACTGAAGGTTCCCTTTAAGGGACGTCATCCAAGATGGCATCCCTTGAATTCTGATTGGCTGACAGAATTCTATCAGCCAATAGGAATTAAAGGGTAAAAAGTCATATTGGCTGATGTAATCAGCCAATAGGATTGAGCTTTAATCCTATTGGCTGATCCAATCAGCCAATAGGATTGAGCTTGCATTCTTTTGGCTGATTGGAACAGCCAATAGAATGCAAGCTCAATCCTATTGGCTGATTGGGTCAGTCAATAGGATTGAAGCTCAATTCTAATGGGTGATTGCATCAGCCAATATGATTTTTTGTAAGACAGGTTAGGTTTTATTTTACAGGTAAATTTGTATTTATTTTAACTAGGTAGTTAGTAAATAGTTAATAACTATTTATTAACTAATCTACCTAGTTAAAATAAATACAAATTTACCTGTGAAATAAAAATAAAACATAAGCTAGATACAATATAACTATTAGTTATTTTGTAGCTAGCTTAGGTTTTATTTTACAGGCAAGTATTTATTTAGTTTTAAATAGGAATAATTTAGGTATTAATTGTAATTTTTATTTGGAATTATTTTAATTATGTTAAAGTTAGTGGGTGTTAGGGTAAGGGTTACATTAGGGTTAGGGTTAGACTTAGGGTTTGGCTTAGGGGTTAATAACTTTACTATAGTGGCGGCGACATTGGGGGCATCAGATTAGGGGTTAATAAGTGTAGTTAGGTGGCGGCGATGTCGGGGGCAGCAGATTAGGAGTTAATAAGTGTATGTAGGTGGCGACGACATTGGGGGTAGCAGATTAGGGGTTAATAAGTGTATGTAGGTGGCGGAGACATTGGGGCATCAGATTAGGGGTTAATAAGTGTATGTAGGAGGCGAAGACATTGGGGCAGAAGATTAGGGGTTAATAACAGTAATGTAGGTTGCGGCGATGTTGGGGGCAGCAGATTAGGGATGTTTAGACTCGTGGTTTATGTTAGTGTGTTAGGTTTAAACATAAAAAAATCCCTATAGACATCAATGGGGCAGCGTTATGGAGCTTTACGCTCCGTGATTGCAGGTGTTAGGCTTTTTTTTAGCCGGCTCTCCCCATTGTTGTCTATGGGGAAATCGTGCACGAGCATGTAACAGCAGCTCAAAGCAGCGCTGGTATTTGTGTGCGATTGCCGGCAAACGCTGGCTTTTTTTAAACTCGTAATACCAGCGCTATAGGGAGTGAAATACCGCAGAAAATGCTGCGGTCGTTAATTTCCCTATAGCGCTCAAAACTCGTAATCTGGCTGACTGTTTTTAAAGACAAAATGGAATGCTAAAATTGGTTAAAAAAGTGGTTATCTTACAAATGTGACTAAAAATATATCCTACATGTCTCTAAGGACTCACAAAACAATGATATATGATAACATAATACTAATTGTTCTAATTTTTAAGCCATGATTTCTATATAATTCCTGCTTTATTTGAACAAATGGCTAAGTACTGCTGCTATGTTCATTCATACTAGTAGGGATAATGAAGGCGACACAAGGGTCATATTTACTTACCTGATGTATATAGGCCTAGCTTATTTATTTATAAGAGTTGCAACTCTTCCCCATTCATCTCATTTCATTCCATAAACATGGTCACCACCTGCCACACACATAGATCTTTATATAGTGCTGTCTTTGGAAGAGTTAGGAATGTTTTTATAACAAAGAATATTTGATAAAAGCTAAGTAAAATGCCTGTCTCTTTATTATTTTTCTTATTTCATTGTGAAAAGGAAATGTATTTTTGTATATACTTTTATCAGCAGCAAACAAAGAGTGGTTATCCAGTATTGCCCTCATATTGTCTTTTGCATATAATGACTTTAAAGTTTAAGGGCTAGATTACAAGTGGAGCTCTAAATACCACTTGTGCACAAGTGATATTAGAGCTCCACTTTGAAATACCAGCGCCATCCAATGTGCGCTGGTATTACAAATTAAGAGGGAAAACTGCTCGTTAGCACCGCATAACCTCTAATGCAAAACTCATTATCTAGGCGATTGTTTCTTTGCCAACTCTGATAGTTTCAAAAGTAAAAAATAAAACAATTAGGGCAAGTGGCTGGTTATTGCTTCCGTGAGCATGCGGTAGCAATTAGCACTTAGAAAATTAACCAGAGATTAGATCTCGATTAATTTTCTAAAAGTGCCCTAAATGCCCTAAAAATATATAAGACATTATAGTTTTGTTTTTTAAAAAATGTAGTATTTAAATAAAAAACAACTGCACTAGGCAGTTTTGGGGCTTTAAAGTTGAAGAGTGTGGGGTGCACTTCTTACCCCCTTCCATGCGCTTAGGTTCTGCGCCATCTCTGACAGCATCAGAACGAGGCTCCCATTGGAGATTATGGAAGCATGTTTTTATAAGCATAATGCTTCCTAGGTCGCGTTAGCATTGTGCTTAATTTGTAATACCAGCGCACATTGCCATGCGCTGGTATTCCATAGTGGAGCACTAATATCACTTGTGCACAAGTTATTTTTAGAGCTCCACTTGTAATCTAGCCCTTAAACCTTAAAGTCATTATTTGCAAAAGAGAATATGAGGGCAATACTGGATAACCACTCTTTCACCTAGATTACGAGTTTTGCGTTAACAGGGGTGCGGTGCTAACGAGCAGTTTATTCTCACCGCTCACTTGCAGACAGCGCTGGTATTACGGGTTTTTACAAACCCGGCGTTAACCGCAAAAAGTGAGCGAAGAGCAAAATTTAGCTCCACATCTAACCTCAATACCAGCGCTGGTTACATTAGAGGTGAGCTGCTAAAACGTGCTTGTGCACGATTTCCCCATAGGAATCAATGGGGGAGAGCCGGCTGAAAAAAAAACTAACACCTGCAAAAAAGCAGCGTTTACCTCTTAACGCAACCCCATTGATTCCTATGGGGAAACACATTTTATGTCTACACCTAACACCCTAACATGAACCCTGAGTCTAAACACCCCTAATAATACACTTATTAACCCCTAATCTGCCGCCCCTGACATCGCCTACAACTGCATTATATTATTAACCCCTAATCTGCCGCTCTGGACACCTCTGCCACCTAAATTATAGTTATGTACCCCTAATCTGCTGCCCCCAACATCGCCAAACCCTACATTATATTTAATAACCCCTAATCTGCTGCCCCCAATGTCTCTGCAACCTAACTACATTTATTAACCCCTAATCTGCTGACCACGATGTCGCCACCACTATAATAAAGTTATTAACCCCTAAACCTAAGTATAACCCTAACCCTAACCCCCTAACTTAAATATAATTGCAATAAATCTAATTAAAATTACTACAATTAACTAAATAATTCCTATTTAAAACTAAATACTTACCTATAAAATAAACCCTAAGATAGCTACAATATAACTAATAGTTACATTGTATCTAGCTTAGGCTTTATTTTTATTTTACAGGCAACTTTGTATTTATTTTAACTAGGTACAATAGTTATGAAATAGTTATTATCTATCTAATAAGTACCTAGTTAAAATAAAGACACATTTCCCTGTAAAATAAAACCTAACCTAAGTTACAATTATACCTAACAGTACACATTAATTAAATAAATTAAATACAATGAATTACAATTAAATAAAATTATCTAAAGTATGAAAAAAACACTAAATTACAGAAAATAATAAAATAATTACAAGATTTTTAAACTAATTACACCTACCCTAATCCCCCTAACAAAATAAAAAAAGCCCCCCAAATTAAAAAAAGTCCTACCCTACCCTAAACTACAAATAGCCCTTAAAAGGGCCTTTTGCGGGGCATTGCCCCAAAGTAATCAGCTCTTTTACCTGTAAAAAAAAAGTACAAATACCCCCCCAAAATTAAAATCCACCACCCACACAACCAACCCTACTCTAAAACCCAACCAATCACCCCTTAAAAAAACCTAAACCACCCACACAACCAACCCTACTCTAAAACCCAACCAATCACCCCTTAAAAAAACCTAACACTAACCCCCTGAAGATCACCCTACCGTGAGACGTCTTCACCCAACCGGGCAGAGGTGGACCTCCAGATGGGCAGAAGTCTTCACCTAACCGGACAGAAGTGGACCTCCAGATAGGCAGAAGTCTTCATCCAGACGGCATCTTCTATCTTCATCCATCCGGCAGGAAGGGGGTCCATCTTCAAGACATCCAATCAGCCAATAGGATTGAGCTGGCATTCTATTGGCTGTTCCAATCAGCCAATAGAATGCACGTTCAATCCTATTGGCTGATTGCATCAGCCAATAGAATTTTTTCAACCTTAATTCCTATTGGCTGATAGAATTCTATCAGCCAATCGGAATTGAAGGGACACCATCTTGGATGATGTCATTTAAAGGAACCTTCATTCAGTCATTGGCCGTCGCTAGAAGAGGATGCTCCGCGTCGGATGTCTTGAAGATGGACCCGCTCCGCGCCGGAATGATGAAGATAGAAGATGCCGTCTGGATGAAGACTTCTGCCTGTCTGGAGGTCCACTTTTGCCTGGTTGGGTGAAGACTTCTACCCGTCTTATTATTTTCTGTACTTTAGTGTTTTTTTCCGTACTTTAGATAATTTTATTTAATTGTAATTTATTGTATTTAATTTATTTAATTTATTTAATTATAGTGTATTGTTAGGTGTAATTGTAACTTAGGTTAGGTTTTATTTTACAGTTAAATTTGTCTTTATTTTAACTAGGTAGTTATTAAATAGTTAATTACTATTTAGTAACTATTGTACCTAGATAAAATAAATACAAACTTCCCTGTAAAATAAAAATAAACCCTAAGATAGCTACAATGTAACTATTAGTTATATTGTAGCTATCTTAGGGTTTATTTTATCGGTAAGTATTTAGTTTTAAATAGGAATAATTTAGTGAATTGTAGTAATTTTATTTAGATTTATTTAAATTATATTTAAGCTAGGGTTGTTAGGTTTAGGGTTAGACTTAGATTTAGGGGTTAATAACTTTATTATTGTGGCGGCGACGTTGGAGGCGGCAGATTGGGGGTTAATAAATGTAGGTAGGTGTCAGCGATGTTAGGGCCGGCAGATTAGGGGTTAATAATATTTAACTAGTGTTTGCGATGTGGGATTGCGGCAGTTTAGGGGTTAATATATTTATTATAGTGGCGCCGATGTCCGGTTCGGCAGATTAGGGGTTAAAAAATTTATTTTAGTGTTTGTGATGTGGGGGGGGGGGGGTCTCAGTTTAGGGGTTAATAGGTAGTTTATGGGTGTTAGTGTACTTTTTAGCACTTTAGGAGTTTTATGCTACGGCGTTGTAGTGTAAAACTCTTAGCTACTGACTTTAAAATGCGGTACCAGGCTTGACAGGAGAGGGTCTACCACTCACTTTTTGGAAGACTCTTAATACCGGCGCTATGCAAGTCCCATTGAAAAAAGAGGATACACAATTGACGTAAGTGGATTTGCAGTATTTCCAAATCTGGCCAAAAAAGTGAGTGGTACACCTGTACCTGCAAGACTCGTAATACCAGTGGGCATTAAAAAGCAGCGTTGGGACCTCTCAACGCTGCTTTTTAACCCTAACGCAGGACTAGTAATCTAGCCGAATGTTTGCTGGTGATAAAAGTATATACAAAAAGACATTTCTTTTTCACAATGTAATAAGAAAAATAATAAAGAGCTAGGCATTTTACTTAGCTTTTATCAAATATTCTTTGTTATAAAAACATGCCTAACTCTTCCAAAGACAGCACTATATAAAGATCTATGTGTGTGGCAGGTGGTTTATGGAATGAAGTGAGATGAATGGGGAAGAGTTGCAGCTCTTATAAATGAATAAGCTAGACCTATATACATCAGGTAAGTAAATATGATATATATATATATATATATATATATATATATATATATATATATATATATATATATAGGGGTTAATAAATATAATGTAGGTGGCTGCGGTGTCCGGAGCAGCAGATTAGGGGTTAAACATTTTATTATAGTGTTTGCAATGCGGGAGGGCCTCTGTTTAGGGGTTAATAGGTAGTTTATGGGTGTTAGTGTACTTTTTAGCACTTTAGTTATGAGTTTTATGCTACGGCGTTGTACCATAAAACTCTTAACTACTGACTTTTAAATGCGTGAGGTCTCTTGACAGGGTAGGGTGTACCGCTCACTTTTTGGCCTCCCAGGACAGACTCCTAATACCGGCTCTATGGAAGTCCCATAGAAAAAAGACTTTATGAAGTTTACGTAAGCCGTTTTGCGGTAAGGCCAAAAAAGTGTGCGGTGACCCTAAACCTGCAAGTCTCGTAATACCAGCGGGCGTAAAAAAGCAGCGTTAGGACCTATTAACGCTGCTTTTTTACCCTAACGCACAACTCGTAATCTAGCCGAATGATTTAAAAGGCAACTCTATAAAACATTTATCTTGATTATATGTGGGTATTTGGTAATAATCCTGATCTGTATATATATATATATATATATAGATATCTAATGAAATGGTCAGATTTCCGACTTTACATGTAATTAGTGTTGTCACCAATGTTGGAAACAAATACCAGTAATCAGATTAATAAAATTATAGTATTTACAAACAAATAAACTCAAACTTAGAAAAGACTCAAGAGAACAAAGTAAAGTTGATGATAGAAATAAACTGAAGTCACTTAAAATTCCATGTTCTATCTGACCCATGGAAGATTAATTATGACTTTCATGTCCCTTTAAAATAAATGGCTTTAAATATAAGGTGACCTGACAGCAATGTCGTATACATACGTATATATTTTAGCTAACTTTTCTTTACTACTATTAATAAAACATAAAAAGTGTGGTTAAAGGGACATAAGAGTAAATAAAGGTAACTTCTCCATAACAATACATTTAAACTAAACACCCTGGCCTTGTTTCTCCACCAACTTCTTAAAGAATATAGAGCCTCTTAAAGAAATAAATATTTAAATTTGTGATAGACTTGTCTCTATGCCATACAGGAATTTGCATTTGTAAGGACCTATTCCTTATAATATACTGTGAGGCAGGGTATGATGTGGGGGAAGCAGACATTTAATTCACATGTTCTTCTTAATCAATCACCACATAAAAATGTAGATATACGAGTTATATATATATATATATATATATATATATATATATATATATATATATATATATATATATTATATATATATATTATATATATACAGACCGAGATAGGTGCACTCTCACAAACAGTCTTCAAATGCCAGGGGGGTGAATGAGGGTAAAGTACAGTAGATATTAGACAACACTCACTGAGCTTAATTAATACAGTAATTGCCTTTAATTAGTGATGTCTCGGGGGAATTCTCCCCTTCATCAGACCCGGTCTGATGAAGGGGAGCAGTCCCCGAAACGTCACTAATTAAAGGCAATTGCTGCATTAATTAAGCCCAGTGAGTGTCTTCTATCTACAATATATATGTATGTGTGTGTATATATATATATATATATATATATATATACGTATATAATTTCACAGTTGCTGATTCTCCCATCCTGTAAAAATTTAGTGTTTTATTAGAGACAATGGGAGCACAAATCCACTGTTTTAATGTCAGCTCCTATGGACTCAATGGCACTGAAAAAGTTAATTGAGTGTTAATAAAATCTTTGCCCTCGCTCCTGGAGAGCTAGAGACTTCCGTGCTTTGTGCTCGGCATTTCACACCAGCCACCAAAATCCTTCCACACATCAGATCAAGCAAAGTTGTTACATCCGAACCTTGAAGGAGAAGAGAAATCAAAGCCGTTATTATGGAAGAATGATTCTCCAAGCACAGTTTAGCTTAAGGCTAAAGAGTTAATCCAGTCCTGGAAAATGAGAGATGGTGCTTTTAAAAGCCTTTTATGCCCTGAGTCTTATGATAATTAGCCCTGCCCCGGAGCTAGCTAATACTGAGCCACTCCAATTTGAAATGGATCTTGAGACACTGCTGAGGCCCTTAATCCTCATCACACAATAAAAACTCAACTAATTCACTGAGTAAACACTTTCTCCAGTCACTTACAAGCTGTTTTCTTTTCATTTCAATAGTGATGATGACTTTTCAAAGGCTTTAGTAGGAAATAGAAACTTTATTTCAAGACCTCTTTTAAATAAAGTCTTCTCATTTGTTTCCTTGACCACAAAGCCCCTTAGTCAATAAAGTTTTCTAAATCTTGAACAACTGCCTAAGCAGCAGAAATAGAGTTTATTATATCTTTATTTCCCTGATGTTTTAAAATACAGAAATGTATTACTAATCTTCTAAACCATATTAACAAAACAAAAAAAACATGAAACATTAATCTTCATTGTGTTTAAAATATGATTTAATTTGGTATTTGTTTGCTGTGTGTGTGTAAGCATTATCTGGCAATCAAGTGTTAAATACATTGCTAACAGTTACATTTATTTCCTATGAAATGTTTGATTATGCCTATTAAAAAAAAACCATTATATTGTTTGCCCACATTTCATGTAATTTACCCATGAAAACTGTGTTTTTGTCACTGCCCAGAAAAAGATTTGAGAATCAAGAATACTGACAATGCAACATTCTACACAGTGATTGGTTGGTTAGCACAGGAGCTTATTTATATTTCCCTAACCAGCCACTGCAAAGAAGATAAGATAAACATAGTGAATAAGCTTTTCAAGGGTTATGTTTCTGGGCAGCAAAATTTTGCTAACTCAAAAACAGTATTAAATGTTTTTAAAATAGTTGATTTGTATTCAGATTGTTGTAATTGCTAACATATTAACTATCTATAAAAAATACTTTCATATCCCGCCTAAAACACTAGTAAAGACTTTATAATTGATTCTTAAATGAGTGTACACAGAAAGTTATTTTGGTGGGGTGAAAAAATTCTCCAAACATAATACTATTACTGGCAACGTGCAGCAGAAAGAGTTGCTTGTTCTACACATGGGCTGCACATCATTTTAAAAATAACTGGCATAAAAAGTGGAGGCCGGTGCTTATGCTTAACCCTTACGCTACTAAGGGGCCAATTTATTAAGGTGCGGGCCGAAATGATCCGCTATAGCATACGCTGTCGGCATTTAACATTGCACAATCATTTCTAGTTAAATGCTTGTGCAATGCCACCCCCTGCAGATTGGCGGCTAGCAGGGGGTGTCAATGATCCCGATCATATCTGATCAGGATGATTGCTGTCCTCCGCCTCAGAGGTGGCGGATAAGTTAAGGAGCAGCAGTCTTAAGCGGCTTCTTAACTTATGTTTCCAGCGTCGCACGGAAAATGCTTCATTCGCAGCATGTTAAATCGGCCCCAAAATCTTTTTACACCCCAGTGCTGAGCCAATTTTGAGCTTTTTTTGCTACTTACATTTAAAGCCTATTGTAAGTCAAATATCAATGAGTGACCCACACAAATTATATATTGTTTTTTCAGTATGCCCAGCAGATTCACAATCAACCATTATTACTAATCCATTGGCATATGAGATAGCTGCAGAAAATTTTAAATTTTTTTTTATAATTTTTGCTTGGATTTGAGTAAATAAAAAATACTGAAAATAGCCCAGTGACCACTGCTGTTACTGTGATCACCTTACTAAATTGTCATCATAGGTAGCCACATGTGAAGTAGAAGCCCATACAGGCTTTTGGAGGTTATAATATAGGTTATAAAGGCCCTATTGTTCAGTACAGAACTAAAAGCACTTTTGTTCTTGCAATGTGTTCACTTTTACCATCAGAGCCGGATTTATAACTAGGCAGAGTAGACGTGTGCCTACAAGCGCCCTCCATAGAGGGGGCGTTGCGCTGCTGTCTGTCTCTGACATACCAAATACCATACCACTGAGTACAGGGGTGGACTGACCAGTCAGGGATTTTGGCCCTTGACCAAGAGCCCGGCACTCAGGGGAACTCGGCACCACTGCAGGATCACCACATCATTAAAAACTAAATTTTTTTTTTTAATTAATAAAAGTTAAATACCACTGACCGGAACCTTGTGGAGCTCTCTCCGTCAGCTCAAATGCCTGTGGGCAGTAAGTTCTGGGCTGGTAGCCAAAACATCACAGCCAGTTTTAGCTTTCCTTTATTTCTCTAAAGTCTATTAAATAAGTGGTCATAAATATGTTCCCCATAATAGTCAAACAGTTTATGTTTTTAATTATGTTTACTTAAAGGGACAGGAAACCCACATTTATTTCCAATGGCATGGAGAGTCCACAAATCCATTCAATCACTAGTGGGAATTCAACTCCTGGCCACCAGGTGGAGGCAAAGAACACCCCAGCAAAGCCTTAAAGGGACATAATGCTCATATGCTAAATCACTTGAAACTGATGCAGTATAACTGTAAAAAGCTGACAGGAAAATATCACCTGAGCATCTCTATGTAAAAATATTTTACATCACAATCTCCTCAGCTCAGCAGAGTAAGTTCTGTGTAAAAAGTTATACTTCACCTGCTCCGAGCTGCAGGTAAAAATAAAAAATAAAATGAAGAAATGAACAGCAACCAATCAGCATCAGCAGTGCTGAGATCATGAACTCTTACTGTGATCTCAGGAGATTTGACGTAACTCTCATGAGATTTCATAGTAAGCTTCCTTTACCTGATTGGTGAAATAATATGAGAGGTCACGAGGCTCATCCCCTAAGCTGTCCTAGGACAGACACACTACAATGCTGCTTAGAAATCCTTTACAATAGGAGGTGGCTACTGAGGAACTTTTGAGGTAAAATATCTTTCTTTTTTACATAGAGATGTTCAGGAGATATTTTCTAGTCAGCTTTTTACAGCTATGCTGCATCACTTTCAAGTGTTTAAACATTTGGGTATTATGGCCCTTTAAGTTTCCTCCTATTACCCACAATCCCCAGTCATTCTTTGCCTGTGTAACATTGTAGGTGATGTGCGAAGAAGGTGTCTGAAGAAATCAAGTTGTTAATCCTTTAATGGGTATTTTTTCCTGCAAGTAAGGATTGGGGTTATGCTGTGTCCATGTAATTCTCTTTAGTTAGAGTAATGGTGACTTTTAGAAGTTGGAAGATGACAAGGTGGTCTTTGCTTACCTTCCAACATTTTTGCTACCCCTATATAGTAAACCAGGGTTGGTTACTCTGTTTTTTCTTTATCTACAGGTCTATGTCAGGGAGGATTCTGTCACACCCGTTTGCTGTACCTGCCCTGCAGTGGAACCACAGGTAAGTGCTTTTACCTTCTAGGTTAGAAGGATGCAGCACTTAGGAGCTCCTTGTTTAAAAAAAAGAAGGAAAAAAGGATACTTAGAGAACAAAGTGGATCCTTATGTAATGCTTCTGTGGAACAGATTTGCAAGGCGGCCACTTGGTAATCATTGCATACTTTTTCCAAATTTTACATATTTTATGTTTTTGCCTCAGCTGAAGCTTCTTTTGGGAGGAAAGTTCTTCAAGCCGTGGTGCCTTCTGTTTAGGTTTGCCAGTCTTGTGTATCCCTCCATTCCATTTTGTGGACTTTAGCTTTGGTATTGGTTCCCACTAGTAATTGAATGGATATGTGGACTCTCCATGCCATTGGAAAGAAAACATAATTTACACTTACCTGATAAATTATTTTCTTTCCTGGGATGGAGAGTCCACGACCCGCCCTATTTTTAAGACAGCATTTTGTAATTTTTCTAAACCTCAGGCACCTCTATACCCTTTGAGGCCTATTTATTAAGCTGTCAACCGCAAATACGCTGGAATTATGCAACGTAATTGTGGAGATCCTGATTTCCCTTATTTATCAAAGCCTACAGACCGGCAAAAGTTGAAATTTGTGACGCAACATACGATCCGTCAGTTTCAGTCTGACACAGATCAATGATTACAGATGTTCCAAATGCAAATTCAGCACTATCTGACTACTTTTGCAAGTTATCAAATTTCTACCAGGTACACTCGCCACTATTCCGGCCCAGCGTACCTGGTTTTCAATCTGCCGCCCTGGAGGCGGCGGATATCATAGGAATCAATGGGAGTCTGAAAGCAGCGAAAGCTCATGTTCGCTGCTGCCCGATATCCCATTGATTCCTATGGGAGAATAATAGTTACGTTTACACCTAACACCCTAACATGTACCCCGAGTCTAAACACCCCTAATCTGCCGCCCGACACCGCCGCCACCTACATTATACTTATTAACCCCTAATCTGCCGCTCCAACACCGCTGCCACCTACATAATGCTTATTAACCCCTAATCTGCCGCCCCTACACCGCTGCCACCTATATTATACTTATTAACCCCTAATCTGCTTCCCCCTACACCACCGCCACCTGGCATGGTAAGAACAACCATCAGCATATACCCAAGGTAATGTTTGACAATGGTTCTCATTGTATATTTTATATTGGGAAAGCAATTGTTTCTCCAGGAAATCATCTTCTAATAACTCTTCCCCATGATCCTTAGCAGTACAGTCGTGGAGTTCAGCAAACCCCTGTGCAACTGGATTCTTTTTGTAATGCTTGTAAAGCTGTTATGCGGCTATTAGACAAATTTCCATCTCTTATTCTCTCACTTTGCAGATATAGCAAAGGCTGGTGGGCCGTTTCTACAATAATTTTCTCGCCCTGTATATAGCTGCAGAAATTTTGTAGAGCCCATAGAGTAGATAAGAGAACTTTTTCGCAATCACTAAATTTTATTTCCACTGGGGATATAGTTTTACTCGCATAAGCAATGACTTTGCTTAAATTATTATGCTTTTGGTACAAAACTAAACTCATGCTTATATCTGTGTAACCTGTCTCTAAGTAGAAAGGTTTACCCCCTTCAGGGTATGCTAAGCAAGGTGCTTGAGTGAGTTTTCTCTTCAGCTCCTTGATGGCTGTCTCTTGAGTCTCACTCAAGACCCATTGCACATCCTTCTTTAGAAGAAGTAGCAGTGGTTTAGCTAATTCTGCATAATTATCAATAAATTTATGAGAATAATTTGTCATACCCAGGAATGATCTTTAAGTTAGTTGGGTTCTTAGAATTTATTATAGCTTCCACCTTTTTCTTCTGAGGATTTAACCCTTCAGAAGTAACTTCATGTCCCAAGAAGTTTACACGAGTGCGGTACCATTGAGCTTTTTGTTGGGATAATTTGACACCTGCCCTTTTAAGTTGGCTGAGGACGTGTTTAAGTTCAGTGATGTGTTTCTCAAAGTCTGTGCTTTTGATTAAAACATCATCAACATAAGATAAGGTCCCCCTTTCCAGTGCATCAGGCATAGCCTTATGCATGAAAACTGCAAATTCATGTCCTGAATTTATGTATCCAAACGGGAATCTCTTGAATGCATACAGGACCTTTTGGAATGAGAATGCAAGCTTATACTGGTCCTCCTTATGTACCTTTATGGTCCAATATCCCTGCGCATAATCACTGGCATGAATATTTTGGATCCCTTCATCTGTGCTAGGCACTGGTCAATATATGGCACAGGCCAGCCAGACATGTACACTCGTTTGTTTAGCTGTCTTAAGTCAGCACACAAACGCCATTGTCCATTGGGCTTAAGAACACCTAGAATAGGATTATTATAAGAGCTGTGCACCTGTCTGATAATACCTCTTTTTTCCAAGTTCCTTATGATTTCTGAGAGAGAATCATATGAGGCTAAAGGAAGTCTGTATTGTTTAACAGACAGGTGGTGCATTGGGATCTGTTTGTATTCTTGCAATGTGCAAGTCTGTAGTCCCACAATCATAAGAATCCCTAGCAAAAGTATCCTTGTACTCCATCAGGAGTTCTTGTAGCTGTCGGCGTTCATCATCACTGGAACAGCCATTAGCTAAAGATATTTGCTCTTCGACTATATGCTGAAATCCTGGAAAGATTTCAGGCTGTCCTATTTCATAGGCTTCTTCTAACCTAGAGGTGAGGTCCCCTTGATTATTATTTACATTGCCCCCTGACTCTGGGTATTCTTGATCTTTTATCAGCTGATCAAATACTAGAGAGGATTCTTCAATTTTACAGATGCCTTCCTCTGAGCTGAAGGGATATATAGACTGAATTGTAAATAGTCCCTCTGGCATAGATGCAAAGGATTGTTCTATTAGTTGTTCTTCAGTTAAATATCCTTCAGGTATTAGCCCAATTATATTATTTTGGAATCCAAAAGTGTAATAACTTGATTCCAGTGCATCTCCTATGGTAGTTCCCTTGGATAAGTGGGGTCATGTTATGCACAATAACATGTATTGGAATAGTTAGAATATTTTCCATAGGAGTATAGGTCATTGTGATATCCAGATTTTGTATTCTATGGGAGAGGCAAATTAGTGTTTCAGAAGTTCTTAATTTCTGACCTCTCTTTACCTGTAAGGGTAAGAGGAATCTATCAGCCCCATAAAATACAACGAAAGAACAGCACTCCATGAGATAGAACAGAAGCTGGAAAAAACCTTCCATGCATGTCCATTTTTATAATAACTCCTCAGGGTGCACAGTCTTTTAGCACAATATGCTCCTTCACAGAGAAAAAATATCCTGAGGCATATTAGTCTGACCCTGCCCAATGACAGTCCAGCGCAGAAATACCAGCTAATTCTTTTCTGAACAAGGGAAGCAACAACCCCAGATGATCGTTTTGGCCTTCTATGGGCCTCGTCAGTGAGGTGCAGTTGTATCTCTCTAAGGGCAAGTGTGCATGGAGTCCACGTCTGGTTTCCCCATTACTCTTAGGGTGACCCAAGAGCATTTACATAAAATACAACAAAAGAACAGCACTCCATGAGATAGAACAGAAGCTGGAAAAAAACGTCCATGCATGTCAATTTTTATAATAACTCCTCAGGGTTCACAGGAGAGGCTAGCCAGACTGGGTCTGTTTTCTTCAGAAAAAAGGCGCTTGAGAGGTGACATGATTACTTTATATAAATATATTCAAGGCCCATATACAGAGATGGTAGAAGCTCTGTTTATTCCAAGAAAATAGTTTCTGACAAGAGGTCATAATTTAAGGTTGGAGGAAAGGAGATTTAATCTCCTGCAACGGAAACGTTTTTTCACTGTAAGAGCAATAAAATTGTGGAACTCATTACCAAAGGAGGTAGTGAATGCCAATACCATAGATACATTTAAAAATAGTCTGGATAAATTTCTGTATATAAACAAAATTCATGGATATGATTGCTAGTATTAAATGGGTCACATTTTAATGGGGTTATTTAAGCTTAACTGGAGCTTTTTGTAAGTATTTTAGATTTGTATAGGTTGAACTTGATGGACTTCAGTCTTTTTTCAACCTTATCTACTATGTTACTATGTTACTATGTTACAGTCTTTTAGCACACTATGCCCCTTCACAGAGAAAAAATATCCTGAGGCATATCAGTCTGACCCTGCTCAATGACAGTCCAGCGCCAAAATACCAGGCAATTCTTCTCTGAACAAGGGAAGCAACAACACCAGACGATTGTTTTGGCCTTCTATGGGCCTCGTCAGTGAGGTGCAGTTTTATCTCTCTAAGGGCAAGTGTGCATGGAGTCCACGTCTGGTTTCCCCATTACTCTTAGGGTGACCCAAGAGCATTTACATAAAATACAACGAAAGAACAGTACTCCATGAGATAGAACAGAAGCTGGAAAAAACCTTCCATGCATGTCCATTTTTTATAATAACTCCTCAGGGTGCACAGTCTTTTAGCACACTATGCCCCTTTACAGAGAAAAAATATCCTGAGCCATATCAGTCTGATCCTGCCCAATGACAGTCCAGCGCTGAAATACCAAGCAATTCTTCTCTGAACAAGGGAAACAACAACCCCAGACAATCATTTCGGCCTTCTATGGGCCTCGTCAGTGAGGTGCAGTTGTATCTCTCTAAGGGCAAGTGTGCATGGAGTCCACGTCTGGTTTCCCCATTACTCTTAGGGTGACCCAAGAGCATTTACATAAAATACAACGAAAGAACAGCACTCCATGAGATAGAACAGAAGCTGGAAAAAACCTTCCATGCATGTCCATTTTTATAATAACTCCTCAGGGTGCACAGTCTTTTAGCACACTATGCCCCTTCACAGAGAAAAAATATCCTGAGGCATATCAGTCTGACCCTGCCCAATGACAGTCCAGCGCCGAAATACCAGGCAATTCTTCTCTGAACAAGGGAAGCAACAACCCCAGATGTTCGTTTCAGCAGGAATTATAACATTGTTAGACACCTGCATATTCACAGCATATGGCAATTGCTGGTTTGATTTCAGGGCTGCGTTTTCATCCTGAAATATTTCAGGGTCCCCCTTTAACCTGCTCCAGAGGCAAGCGTTAATCAAATCTATTTGTATGGCATATCTATATAAGAGATCATTGCCAATGTATATTTGATTATGGGGAGTATTTAAAACTAAAAACAGGTGTTTCACTGATTTATTACCTATAGATATAGATAATAAGCACTTAACTGTGATGTTATAGCTTTCAAACCTGTCATCCAGGCCGTGGACAAAGCGGTCTTGGGGAGAAGGATATTTAATCACCTTAGGTTCAGCTATCTGCACCAATAAGCCTTCGCTTATATAGCTAGCTTCCTGTTTTAAGTTTAATTTGGCAAACTTGGCTTTCCCAAGGTCATGCACTTGCATAGGTATAAAAAGATCATCCTTAACTTTCTCAATTCCTGTGAGGTATTGAGCATGGCCTCCCCCTTAGGGATTTTATGATCCCCCTTGTGGAGAGATATGGTTAATACATCACCGTCTAAGGAAATATTTGTTATTTTTCCATGCCAAATTTTTAAAGTATTATGATTGGAGCCACTTAAATGAGTCTGATCATCTATCTGCAGGATAGTTACTTCAAGTACATAGTTATTCCTGAAATGAAACTCCACAGCATCTAGCTTCTCTTCCAACATGTGAAAATTATCTCGGGTGCGAGATATATCGAATTTCTCATAATTGATAGGTCTTTTTACTTGTGACCAAATTACATTATTTATGCAATCAATTATGGTGCTTAATCGCTTCAAGAGATCACTACCAATAATTAAATGATCAGTTGGCAGATCCACTACAGAGTGTCTTATGACCCTGTTACCCAGTTTAAACTTTAACCATGCCGTACCGTAGACTTTTAGAGAGTCACCCCCAACACCTATTAGTGAACCATCAAATTATTTTATTTTAGGTTTGTGGGGTGTTAGGTCATTTAGCTGTGTGTAGTACCTGTGGGATAAAATAGTTGCCTGAGACCCAGTATCAATTAATCCAATGATAGGGTTGGAGATTGACCCCCGGAAGCTTAGCTAATATATAATATCTCCCTGTAGTTTTTACCATTTCACACATGAAATTGGCATGATTACACACTTGTGGGCTTCGCCATGTGTTACCTGAATCCGCCGTGTTACATGATGCAGAAGAAACTTCATTCTTACCATTCATGTCCTCTATAATAGGGTTGATTGGGTTCCTGTGTACTGCATCTGTGGAAATAAGGTTAAGAGAATGCTGCAAAGGAAGAGATTGGTTAGAGCTTTCAGGCTGAGGTTGCTCGTCATCACAGCTAAATTGTCCATTTCCGGTCTGTGGGCAGAGAACATGATTAGTACCATTATTGACATTTATCATTTCATTTGGTATATCCCTCCCCCCTCTTTCAGGTGATACTGCAGTATTTTTGCCTGTACCTGTGGCCCATTGCTGGCCACTGGCTGTACCCCTAAAAAAGTATTATTCTGTTGCTGAGCCGTAAACGCTTGACTCAATGTTGGCGGAGGGGCAGAGTTAAAACTTTGTGGGAATGGCCTATTTTCTTGGGCCACCTCCACATAGATTTTCTTTTTAGACTCCAAATTGAGGGGGCTAGTTGACACCCTAGTTTCTGCCACAATTTTGGGACTGGGTTTCGATTCCCTTTTAACCCCCTGTTCACCAGACTGCTGAATAGAGTATATCTTTGTACTCTCTTTGATCTGCCAGTCTAATGAGCAGTGCTCATCAAAATCTCTAGCTAAATTAACTTTGATGTGCATGGGCAATGCTTCGAAAAATAAATTCACAAATTCTGAGCATTCAAATATGGGATAATTTTCAGCCATACTCTATGCAATTTTCAGTAGAGAAAGGAATTCTATAGGGCTTTGATTTGCACTACATTTTAAACCGTATACAGCTATTTACGCTGCAGTTTTAGTACGATATTGCCGAATTATTTTCTGCACCGTCTTTTGGTTTTATTCCAGGAATGAATATTCATATTCTTTAGTGAAGCAAAGAATTTGTGATATTTACTTTCAAATACCCAGGGCAGAAAGTCAATTTTTGACTGCTCACTTGTAACATTCATAATGGATAAAGCATTTTCAAAGGCCTCTAAGTGGTCAATTATAGAAATGGTTCCCTTGTTGGAGAACTTAGGTACTGCATAACCTAAAAATTTAATTATTTTAGGGGTGTCATATACCATATTAGACGTATCTCAGACTTTCCTAGGAGCCTTATTTTTGGGGCTGGAGCATCTCTTATCTGCCCTATTAATATGGGGAGACCCCCTACATACATTAGTACTAAGTGGGCTATTTGGGTAGCTAGCTCTGCCCTCTAACTCACTACTAGAGCTTTCCCCCTCATTGCTAACAGAGGGGTTTTTACTATGATGATACGGCCTAGTTGCTTATGTAAATCTTCTTTTTGAGCTAGTAATTTTTGGTTATGCTTATCTAAGGTGGCCATGTCTTGTTTAAATATGACAAATTCATTTTTGGCTATATTTAAATTCTCTTTGCATCTGCATAATGAGCGAATACTATCTTCTAGCCCCTGTATTTGCAATGCCTTCTCTATGAGGTATAGCGACATTTCATCAATAATGCATATTACAAGGGGCCAAGATTTTAGTATTAGTTTGTCACGTTTTTTTTTTAATTTTCGCATTGATTAATTTTTAATAATTCTTGGACTAATTCACTTTTTTCATTCCACCTTCCATTATCAATAGCAATATTTTTAGCCTTAATTTCAAGCATATCCATATAATCATTTAAATCACCCGCAATATTACACCTCTTTTTAATGTGGCCTATAATGTCCATCTTAAGGACATTGCCTGGAGTAAGGGGTAATTTCGGGGAACAAATTTCAACACTATGTACAGATTCACTTCTGGTTACAGACATTATTATATTGGCTCAGTATTAAGTTAAATTAAAACGCTAATACAATTTTGTCCAATAAAAGAGAAGAAAAAAAAATATATTTTTTCAAAAATATTATTAATTTTGAAATATGAAAAATTAATATTTTTATAAATTTTTCAAAAATTAATTTTAAATATTTCAAGATATTTATATTAATTTTGAAATATTTAATCACCACAAAAATGTAATAATATTTTTTTTAGATTATTTTTTATTTACAAAAAAATATTTTATCTTTTTTTTTCTTTTTAATAATTTTTATTTACTACAAATATATCATATCAATGTGATAAATATTAATAATATATTGTGCAAGTGCCTCCAAATAATATGTCAGTATATGGCCGGGTTATTATAATAAAATATATTTAATAATTATCCTTTAAAATAAACCCCCAATAAAATGCATATATTAAACAATAAAATTAATGTAAATTCCTAAATTCTTTATATTAGCTAAAATTTATAGACACATTGAAATATATTTGTAGAAGACCAGGTCTGAATCAAATTATACATGTTTAAACATTTATAATATGCTATGCAATGATCATAAAAGTTACCTTATTTATTAACCTTATTTACAATTGAATTGCATTAAAATACCACAGTGAGGCATCAAGATATAAACCACTAACATTCAGACTGGTACAATTAAGTTATTTAACCCACAAATGATTCTAATACAATTCTAATTAGAACACCAGAAGTATATATATATCCTTAATGTAAATAGTCAGTTTAAATGCCAATTTATTTATAAATAAATACTTAATTACTTACAATTAAGACCAATTCTAATATATATATATATATATATATATATATATATATATATATATATATATATATATATATATATATATATATATATTTGCAAAGATAAATTACTTAGCACTAAGGATTAGTTTTAAAATACACAGGCTATGAAATACAAATTTTAAAATATAAATATGCTCTTTAAATCTATTAACTGCAGTTTAGTTATAGTTACTCAAAACCTTTGATTTAAATATTATATATATTTATCAATCGCGTATACTTCGCCCAAAATGACCAAATCGATAGTTCAGCTTCAAAACTTGTTTCACCTCATATGAAAATAATGATATTTGCAATGTGGATCATAAAAAGGTAGCCCAATCTTGCTTATAGTAACTGTTTTCCAACACAGCCAGTTATCCAGTCACTAGTCCTCCAGCAGCCCCTTTTCTCCTCTTGCATTCAGCTTATATTGTCTTAATCATTGATGAAACAATATGGGAGGCCCCTCGGAGCTGAACATCTCATTGGTCAACTTAGGAGATGCCTCCCGGGGGTTTAATATCGTCTCTGATCTATAGGTGGCAGCAGACACCCAGGAATGCAGCCCCACCATCAAACATTGTTAACAATTCAATACATTCTTATAAAGTGATTATTTATCATACTATAGCTTTTTGCATTAATAAAACTCTCTTTTTAGCATCTATATTTCATTTAGCTTAACAGAAAATTTACAATTTGATACCAAACATCATTATTTTATCAATTTCTATGTTAAAATAGAAAATATCCACATATGTCTGTTTATGACTATTATTCATGGGACATCTTTTCTGAAAAACAAGGGACAGATATTATTTTGAAATTAGTCTAACATTTATACATTAATTATATATATACTTATTTAGAGATCCCATCTACACATCAGTTCCTCCTGTAATTTTCACTAGATTTCTGGAAAACAGAGAATAATGTGTTTATCTTGAAATCAATGGGTCAGTATTTTATATATACTAATGTAGTTATTAATTTAATTTATTACAATTTGAATTACATTTCCCCAGATCCCTATGTAGACATTTAATACAGTATTTAAAAAAATATATATATGTGTTATTTGAGTATTTCAAACTCAAATGAAAACCTGGCATCATTACTTTTGCAAGATTTTTTTATTTTTTATTTATGTCATACAGAGACTTGCAATGCTAATTTGCCTGGGGTTGCATATTGGAAACTCCGTAGGGGACAATTCACACCCAAGTGACATGAACCATGTCCTCAGTCAGAAACTGGTTTTTCCTGAGCTCAATCAAGCATCAAACAAAATCCAGTGAGCCATGGTGTTAAATTGTCACATGTGTCTGTTAGCTTATATTTTGATCTAGACATAATGTCTAGAATTTGTGGATTCTACACAACAGGGGTACTTAATATCTTGTATACACTTAGGCCATGTCTGATAAATGTATCACTCATCTTGGGCAGGAAATCAACTTTAAAACAGAGCAGCCACATGGTAACATCTTTTTGCAAAATAACTGCCTGATCTGATTAGACCTTATGTCTTTTAACTAGACCAAATTTCTTTCTTTGATCTCACCTGGATGCATTGTAATTAGGAAGAAGGGGGTGTCTCACCCTGCCAAACCAATCTCACATTGAATTTTTAGCTAGAAAATGAAATATCAAATATCTATGATATATCTGTAGCTTATTTAAGATATATCTTTAGCTTACAGGTGCCCTGACATTATTGGGGGGGACTTTAACATTGCCCTGCAGACACCAACTGACAGATTTCGAAATCCCCTAACCTCTAGTACGCACCGAACACCCACTGCACACTCGAAAAGGGACACTAAAATCCTACATAAATTAAAAACCCAATTGAGATTGAGAGATGTCTGGAGGGAACGTAACCCAGAGGTCAGGGACTTTACCTGCATATCCACATCTGACACCCTATCTCCCATAGATCTCTTCCTGATCTCAGAAACCTTATGCCCCAGGGTCACCAATGCCACTATAGACTCGGTCACTCTCTCGGATCATGTGCCAGTTTCTATTTCTATCTAACTATCCCAAACTGACAGATCTAAATGCTCATGGACCTTTCCTTCCTACTTATACCATGATATTGACTTTCAGACACCTAATTGGGGAATGGAACATATACAAAAGAAAATATCCTCAAACATAGAGAAAATAGTATTCTCTTTTGGGAGACTGCTAAAGCAGTCTTAAGGGGAGTAGTAACAGCTTACATCTCTGTAAAAAAGGCCAAGCATAGACGTAACAAGGACCTCTTACTGAGACAGATTATGAATGCTAGAAACAGGTTTCTGCGAAACCCCACAGTACACAATAGAACCAAATACAGATAAATCAAACTCTTAAGAGACACATATCTTACACAGGCAGCAAATAGATCATATGATGGTTTGAAGGAAAAGTTTTACAGATACGGCAATAGAACTGGGAGGCTTTTAGCCAACCTCACTAAAATAACAAGAAAACCTAACTCAATCCTAGTGATAAAAGAAAAATATATCACTCTCACATCCACTACAGAAATACAAAGATTTTTTTCAAAATACTATCACAGTCTCTACCTATCCAGGAGATTGACCAACAAGCTAAAGCTCAATTTTGCAGAGATATAGTCATATCCCAAATACGAGACAAACAGTTAGAAGTCTTAAATGCAAAAATAATGACAGAAGAGGTAGTCAGGGTCATCAAAGACACAACCCTATAAAAGACTCCAGGGCCTGACAGCTTGCCTAATATATTTTTCATATTACTCAAAGAAGAAGTGGCAGAACCTTTAGTCAGACTATTCAATCAACTTATGGAGGGACAAGTAACTCTTTCACAATGCTTCTCTGAAGCTACCATTAGCATTATACACAAATCGGTAAGGGATCTCTCATTCCCTGACTCATATCGCAATATCACTCCTAAATTCAAGCTATAAAATACTCACAAAACTGTTGGCTAATCCTCCCTGACATAATACATCCTGACCAGACTGGATTCATTAAAGGACGAACCCCTGTTCAAAACCTACGGAAACTGAAAATTATTCTGACTCACTTTTGGAATGACCGGGCAACTCCCGTAAACAATGACTCCCACGACCCATGTGCCCTACTACTAGATGCTGAAAAGGCATTTGACAAAATACTTTGGGACCACTTATTTACATCTCTCTGTAAATTTGGCATTAAAGGAGCCTTAGTTCAGGCCATCCATGGTATTTATGCCTCTCCACATGCCTCAATCTTGGTTAATAGATCAACTTCTGCCCCGTTCATTTACAGAGGGAACAAGACAGGGTTGTCCACTCTCCCCCCTCCTATTTGACCTCTCTATTGAGCCCTTTGCAATTAAACTACATACATATACTGAAGGACTTAATATAGGTGACACACGGGTACATCTATCGCTGTTCGCGGACGACATGGTCCTATATTTTTCTAACCCCAGTAGGAACATTGCGAAACTAATGGCCCTAATATCAGAGTTTAGCTCCATTTTGGGATACAAAATTAACGCGGACAAGTCTGAAATAGTCCCGCTATATCAGAACTTCTCATTAACAGATCTAAACTTCCCCTTTAACATAATTCAAGTCTTCTCCAGAGACCCCAAAACCTGGTATGAACTTAACTATTGCATACTCTTTAGCAAAATCCAACTGCTCATTTTGAGCTGGATGAACCGTATCATTATCAGGACGTGTGGGGTTGGTTAAGATTTTATTGTTTCCGAAACTCTTATATTGTTTTCATATGATCTCAGAAATACTTAAAAAAGATCTGAAACTCCTAAACTCTATTATACTTAACTTCGTATGGAAAGGTAAGAAGCATAGGATCAGGTACTCTAAATTGACGAGTTTGGTGTCTGATGGAGGGCTTGCTCTCCCGAACCTCGAACTTTACAACTGGGCAGCGCAGAGCAAATATGTTCTGAACTGGCTGATAGACAGGCCACACTTCACTATTCCAGCCTTAGAAAGGCAAATGATTGCCCCCTGGTACCTTGCTATAATACCGCATTTAACACCAAACCAAGCTGAGACTAAGGCATATGCCACTTATGTTGCACCCACTAAAAGCCTGGCACAAGATCTGCAAATTACTTAAATACCTGTCACAAATTACCAAATACCTCCCAATTCAAGGGAACCCTGAATTCCCAGCAGGTTTCACGACCAGACCATTTAAGATATGGCACTCCTTGGGACTTAAATTGATATACCAGGTACTAACACCAGACTGTCAAAATATGCTAACACTTGGAGATTTACGGGAAAAGTTTAGAATGCCACGCACACATCAGTTTGCATTCTTTCAGCTGAGGCACTACGTCAATAACACACTCATATCCACTCTGAAGCAGAATTCGGGGGCTGACCTACAGAAAATTATAAAACTAGCATAAGGGGGTATAACCTCAATTTCTACAACTTATCAAACCTTACTAAATCTGACTAATAAACAGACCATACAAGATCTTGCCACAAAATGGATAGTCCGACTCGATAAAGAAGTGACAGAGAAACACATCCAGAGCAGTTTGGATGCTGACCTCAGAGAAGCACACTTTAAATTGCTTCATACAGCCTATGTCGATCCAAAGTCGTTTCAAAAGTGGGACCCCCCAGCCACGTGACAATGCCCGAGATGTGCGGACCCCATAGCAGACCTGATACACATGGTATGGAAATGCCCAAAACTTAGTAGATACTGGGGCATGATAGCTTACTGGTTTCAGACCACTTTTGACTCCTCCTTTGCTCTCAGACTTAGGAAAGTTATACTCTTACAATTTCATGATTTACCAAATCCATTTAGATTGCTTGCAGTCAACGTGATACTATTGGCAAGACAACTTGTTTTTAAGCACTGGCTAGACCACAACACTCCGACTTTAACACAACTGAAACAAGCACTAACACAACAGGTAATCTACGAACAAACGGATGCTCTAAAGGATATGCAACAGAGAGTTAAAATCTTTATGAATAAGTTGGAGCCCATTCCTAGAATCTTGCCTTCACGACTACAGAGACAAATCCTCTATCCACTTAGGAACTCAGACTTTATGATGAATGCCCAATTGAGAAAGGAGTGGCAATTGGAGTACTAGATAAACAAGCCAATTAAGCTTACGGTTGGACCCCCCCCCCCCCACCCTGTCCTTTTCACATCACTCATCTCAGGTTGTCCCATACTTTACATGCTTTCTCCTGCTGCTCCTTTTCCTTTTTCTCTGTTTGGTGTTGCCCTGGGAGACGTTCATTAACTTAGGCCTACAGTGGACAGCGCTTACCAGAGATCCAGTGTGTGTATTAAATTATACAATTGGTTATATAGCTCTGTATCTTGTATCCAATTAGATTGTCTCAACTTAGTGTTGCAACTATGTTAGTCTGACTAGGAAAAAGAAACTATATTATCCAGATAACTTTTTATATCACAAGAAAAATCTGTATTACAACGTTTGTGAAAGCAATGTCCTAATACATTGTATGTTGTTTCTTTTACAGTTTATCTATATGTTGAATGATGTACGTTCACTTGAACCTCAATAAAAAAAAGATTTGCAAAAAAAAAAAAAGATACTCCTTTATTTTGAAACTTTATGTTTAGCATATAAGTGTAAATGTCAGTTTACCTAAATAATTCACAACAAACTATCGGCTAGATTACAAGTTTGGCATTAGAAGCTGTGCGGTGCTAACGAGCAGTTTATGCTCACCGCTCACTTACAGACAGCGCTGGTATTACAGGTTTTTCCAAACCCTCGTTAACTGCAAAAAAGTGATCGTAGAGCAAAATTTTGCTCCACATCTCACCTCAATATCAACGCTGCTTACGTTAGCGGTGAGCTGGCTGAACGTGCTCATGCACCATTTCCCCATAGGAATCAATAGGGGAGAGCCGGCTGAAAAAAAACCTAACACCTGCAAAAAAGCAGCGTTTAGCTCCTAACGCAGCCCCATTGATTTCTATTGGGAAAATACATTTATGTCTACACCTAACACCCTAACATGAACCCCAAGTCTAAACACCCGTAATCTTACATTTATTAACCCCTAATCTGCCGCCCCCGACATCTCCAACACCTACATTATATTATTAACCCATAATCTGCCGCTCCAGACACCGCTGCCACCTACATTATACTTATGAACCCCTAATCTGCTGCCCCCAACATCGCCGACACCTGCATTATATTTATTAACCCCTAATCTGCCACCCCCAATGTCGCCACAACCTACCTACACTTCTTAACCCCTAATCTGCCGCCCCCAACATCGCCGCCACTATATTAAAGTTATTAACCCCTAAACCTAAGTCTAAACCAAACACCCCCTAACTTAAATATAATTTAAATAAATCTAAATAAAAATAACTATCACTAACCCAATTATTCCTATTTAAAACTAAATACTTACCTATAAAATAAACCCTAAGCTATCTACAATATAACTAATAGTTACATTGTAGCTAGCTTAGGGTTTATTTTTATTTTACAGGCAAATTTGTATTTATTTTAACTAGGTAGAATAGTTATTAAATAGTTATTAACTATTTAATAACTACCTATCTAAAATAAAGACAAAAGTACCTGTAAAATAAAATCTAACCTAACACTACCACTATAATTAAATTAATTCCCTAAATTAAATAAAATTATCTAAAGTACAAAACCCCCCACTAAATTACAGAAAATAATAAAAAAAATTGCAAGATTTTTAAACTAATTACACCTAATCTAATCCCCCTAACAAAATAAAAAATCCCCCCCAAAATAAAAAGCCCTACCCTACACTAAATTACAAATAGCTCTTAAAAGGGCCTTTTGCGGGGCATTGCCCCAAAGTAATCAGCTCTTTTACCTGTAAAAAAAATCACAAATCCCCCCCAACATTAAAACCCCCCACCCACACAACCAACCCTACTCTAAAACCCCCAATACCCCCTTAAAAAAACCTAACACTACGTGATCCGGCAAAGAAATCACTTGAGAGACTGGCGGCGGTGCAAGGGGACATCGAGTAAGGTATCCTTACCCGCACATACCGCATAGACCCCCGGTGAGTACACATCCTGATCTTTGACAACTCACCTCAAGGGGACAGTGGCTGAAGAACCGGTGCCCTTTTTCTAACTTCTGCTGAGGGGAACACTGTTGCCTGAAAGAGCACACCCAAGTGGCTGCAGCTGCTGGGGAGAAATTGCTCCTGTTACCAATCTCCATTACATAGTGCAACTCGTACTAATAATACAAACACCCTTCCCAGCAAGGTACTTTAATCAGAACATATTGGGAGACATGTGCAGTTAAAGGTTATACTACTCAACTCAGGACTTTCCCGGCCTATAGACTTTCTATTCAGGGATCTATAATACCTAAAGACATTTACTTATAAAGGCCTACTTTAACAAAAGATTATTGCGGTACTTCCCTTTGCATATTATGTCGCAAAGAAAGAACAACAAACCTGAGAAGGGGCACAAATCAACAAGCCTTACAAACTATCTCAAGGACTCCCTACCCCCATCTGAAATATCAAATACAGGGCCTCCGTTCCCTGTCAATTGCGCATTAGACATGATGCTGCCTGAACATACACAACAACAGGAGTACCTTACACGAAGAGATCTTGACACTATCTCCTCAAAAGATGACATTGACAAAGTCCTCTCAGAAATGAGATCCCTGTTTGGGGATCTGAAAAAAGACATCACTCAGGTCACACAACAGGTACAGATACTTGAAACCAGACATGAATCCCTTCGGGGTACCATTAAAAACAACTCCCAACAGATCCAAGAGCACAAAGAACATATACAATTTCTACTCTCCAAGATGGAGGACTTAGACAATAGTGGCAGACGGAATAACGTCAGGATCAGAGGGGTACCGGAATCTGTTTCTAATGTGGCACTAGAGGGCTACCTTCAGGACTTATTTCGCACCCTAAAAGGAACACCGGAATCTGCAAATATCCCCATTGAAAGGGCTCATAGGGCCTTGAGACCCAGGCCTCCACCAAAAGCCCCGCTGAGAGACATTATTGTCAAATTCCTTAGTTACAAGGATAAGGAGTCCATAACCCAGAGGGCAAGAACTCTCAAGAACATAACACATGCGGGGATCCCCCTACAGATATTTTCGGACTTAAGCTTGATCACCCTTCAAAAGAGAAGGGATCTAAAATTCATAACCACCGAACTTCAATCACATGGAATACAATATAAATGGGGATTTCCTGTCTGCATTGTGGCCTTTAAAAACGGAGCACAGGTAATCTACAGATCACCGCCTGACCTTCCAGAATTCTGTAGAGTCCTTGGGATCAACATACAACACCCTGAGTGCTACGAACAACCATCATGTAGTGCTTCCTCACAAAGAGCCGGAGATACTGCTCGGGCGCTGGACACCTGAGCAGCCACCATCAGCCCACCGCTGCAGTTAGATGATACATCAGGAGGCATTGATAAGTATTATTGTCCTTTTCTTATGGCGCCCTAATGGCGCTCCCCCTATGTGGGAAAATTGACTCCCCCAACTGGGGCTATGTTCTGCTATGGTTGTTGAATCACAGAATTGTTATTTTATGTTGTGTTGTGTTTTGATGCCTGTTCCTGTTTACTTTATGTCACTTAATGGCCCCATACGCTGAAAGCAAATAGACTCTTATAGTTAAGTCTTTAAAGTGTATAGCTACAGGTGATAGCGCCCTGGAGGGACTATATAGATTGTGAAGCCATAATACAGAAATCAATAAAATATAGATCACACTGAGAGAGCAGAGACCCTAAGTATCCGCCCCGAATAGATACTATCTAGATGGAGTCCACACTCCTCCTTCAGCTAAGCCCACTATCATATTATCCCATGTGGGATGGAGTACTATGCCATTTGATGTATCCCACTGAGAGGTCTTGATGACAGACATACTATACACTGCCCTCGGTGGAGTTAGACCCCCCTCTTTGTATAATGTAGCACAAACAGCCTATTAACTTTTGCTGACTTATCAATCCATATTATACCATATTTGAAAAGGCAATCATCAATAGGGGGAAATGGGACTAGCACTGCATTAATTCCCAGGCTTACACAATACACCCCCATTGCGGGCAAATAAGTACCATTACTGAAAGAGTTTAGAAACAAAAATGAAGCAGCACCACCAAACAGCGTTTCTTCAAGGTGTTTTATTCAGCTTGAGGAGTAGCCAGACCCAATAAAGTTAAACAACAACGTTTCGGACACAGTCCTTAGTCATGTATGGCTAAACTATACACATAATCATCTTTAAATACCCTCCTAGCCCCACCCACACACCTGTGAAGTTTGTACATTCAAAATTAACCCCTTACATACCACTCAAGGTACACAGGTAACTATCAGCAAAAAACATTTCAGTAATTTTCAGGTGAAACACACCAACCTTATATATATTAAAGTATAGTTAAATATACATACATATATCAAGTAAATTAGCAGAACAGAATCCATAATCATCTGTAACAAAAGAGAAAAGAAAGAAATTAAGAAACATTGTATCCAATAATATTTAAAGGCATACAGATAGGTCAAAATCCCTATTCATCCCATTAGGGTGTAATGTCCCCAATTTATTAATCCAGAACATTTCTCTACTCTTAAGGATTTTGGCTCTATCCCCACCCCTTCTAGGAACTGGCACATGCTCTATCACTTGAAATCTTAACTGATTAAGGTTATGTCCAGCAGACAAAAAATGGCACGCTACAGGGGCATCAAGTTTTTTTGTCCTAATACTGCTTTTATGTTGAACCATACGTTCACGGACACTACGGGTGGTCTCTCCGACGTACCCCAATCCACAGGGACATTTAATCAAGTAAACCACATATTCTGTGTTGCATGTAAAATAATCCTTAATAGAAAACATATATCCAGTCCTAGGATGACTAAAGGTGGGGCCTTTAATTATGTTGTTGCAGTTAGAGCAACCAAGGCATGGGAAATTCCCCCAATTTTTCTTGCCTATATAGCTCTGCACCCCCCTCTTTTTAAGGGGGCCAATGTCTGCTCTGACAAGTGAATCTTTAAAATTTCTACCTCTTTTGTAGGCCGGCATAAAGGGTTTAGAAAACTCCAAAACATCAGATTCACAGGTCTGTAACACATGCCAATGCTTTAATAAAATTTTCTGAACCTTTAAACTTAAAGGGGAATATTGGCTAACAAAAACCAATCTATCAGATTTTTCTGTCCCCTTTATCTCTCTTTTCTCATTATTCTTTTTAGTTAACAGGGATTGTCTAGTTGTGGCAAGAGCATACTCAAGTTCTGATTCAATTAATTCCTTAGGGTAACCCCTTGCTAAAAACCGATCCCCCATCTCTCTCAATCTTAATTTGGCCAAATTTTCATCAGACACAATCCTTCTGACCCGAAGGAATTGGCTTCTAGGTAAAGATTTGAGAAGAGATGGAGGGTGGGCACTGGTATAGTGGAGGAGGGTGTTGCAGTCTGTTTCTTTTTTATATAAATCCACAGATAAGCCCTGTGGAGTTTTTGATACTCGAGTATCCAGAAAAACCACACTCTCCTCACTCCACACCAGTTTGAATTTAATTCTAGTTGTAGCAGAATTTAAATCATTAATAAATTTCTCAAGGGTTCCAATGTCGCCCAACCACACACCAAAAATATCATCTATATAGCGCCACCATGTGGCACCATATAGTAAAAACAATGGATGATTATAAACAAAATATTCCTCAAAGATATTCATATAGATATTTGCGTATGTGGGGGCGACATTGGAACCCATGGCAGTCCCTTGGAGTTGTAGGTAGTAATCATCACCAAATAAAAAATAATTACAGCATAATACAATCCTCAATAATTGGATCAGAAATTCTTGTTGTAATGGTGAAAATTTTAAATCTTGACTCAAAACCTTGGTGACTGCACCAATACCAGCCTCATGCGAGATGGAAGTATATAATGATGCTACATCCAGACTAAACAGTATGCCTCTGTTCCCATCAATAGACAGGTTCTGCAATTTAGTTATAAAATCACTTGTATCCTGAATATAGGAATTGGATAATACCAGTGGTCTCAAAGCCTTATCTAAAAAAATGGAAACTTTAGATAGGATAGAACCCATTCCAGCTACAATGGGGCGTCCAGGGGGGGAAGTTAAGCATTTATGTACTTTAGGAAGTGTGTATAAAACAGGAGTAACTGCCTCTGATTCCAAAAGAAACTTTGCAATAAAACACCTTGAAGAAACGCTGTTTGGTGGTGCTGCTTCATTTTTGTTTCTACATTTGTATTTGTGGGTTCTGGCAGGAACCTGGACGCTGGCACACCTTAAAACATTCCCTGTGCTGGATATATATGACTATTTCATTACTGAAAGAGTTACTGGTTGGGAGGGAAAACTCAATCTTAATGTTTCCTAACAGTTTGTAATATAATTGTTCAGCTTTGAATGATGGTTTATTTTCTGAAATTTTGCATATGCTTGCTCCTGTTGTTTTCAACACCTGTTAAGTTATTTGTTCTCTTAAGATAAGGTAACGTTCATTCTTATCCTTTTTCTTTTTTATCCTCTTAACTTTTTGACCGGGCGTGTGGATACAGACCCCACGCTACCTTTGCTATCCTTCCCTGTTCCTCTCTGTTACTACCGGGAAGAATAGTATAAGTGTTCTCTTTTTTCTTTTTTCTTCTTCCTCTTGCTATATCTCTTCAGGCTTACTGAAATTTCTCTATTATTTAACTGACTTCTGTCTTTTCTTTTCTACTACCCCTTTTTTTTTTTTTCTTCCTCCCTCCCATCCCCTCTCCCTCTTTCCCACTACCCTCCCTTATCCCCTCAACCATACACTCACAATATAAGATGGCGTCTCATTCTACACACAACCTAACTATTATGACACTCAACATTAAGGGTATTAACATACCTGAAAAGTGGTCTAATTTAATAAGAGATGTAACTAGATTACAATGTGATATTATGTATCTACAAGAGACCCACTTCAAGAAAGGAAGGGAACCCCGCTCGCTCAACGCCAAATTCCCACTAATGGTTTTTGCCTCTGGCCCTACTAAAAGAAATGGGGTGGGAATTCTCATAAAGCACTCAACAGCCTTTAAAGTGACAAATGAGGAAAGAGACCCAGAGGGTCGTTACCTGATAGTGGTGGGCTCCCTACACAACAAACCTGTGACCTTGGTGAATGCATACTTCCCTAACCAAGAACAAAACAAATTTATGACAAAACTAACAAATAAAATTTTGGAGCTACAGAGGGGAGCTTTGCTCCTTGCTGGAGACTTCAATATGCCCTTAGACCCACAACTCGACACCTCTAAGGGAGTAACTTCAGTCCCAAAAAGGGTCATCAAACAATGTAATGCCAGATTGGAAGAGATAGCAATACACGATACATGGAGGACTCAATACCCCATAAGACAAGACTACACGTTTTTTTCACATCCCCATGACCTGTACACGAGAATTGATTACATTTTTACCGACCAACTGACGTTAGCTCATGTAGCACAAACACAAATTCTTCCTATGACTTGGTCCGACCATGCCCCTGTCCTTTGTAAACTAAATTGGCCCACGACCCCGGACCGCCCCTTTCTCTGGAAATTTGATGATCACATGCTCAATAACCAAGCAATTAAGGGTAAAATAGAGACTACGCTCACTGACTACTTCCTCCTAAATGATACAGCAGACTTACCAAAACAAACTATTTGGGAGGCACATAAGTGTGTCTTGCGAGG
Source organism: Bombina bombina (assembly GCF_027579735.1). Taxonomy (NCBI): domain Eukaryota; kingdom Metazoa; phylum Chordata; class Amphibia; order Anura; family Bombinatoridae; genus Bombina; species Bombina bombina. Next base: position 208,870,701 of record NC_069502.1, read on the forward strand.
GGAACTGATTAAACAAAAAGCCTTCTTGGCTAAACAGACCAGAATCAAGTTTTCAACACTCCTATCCACTATACGCAACCTAGAAAAGAAGCACAAAAACTCCGTAGATGTGGAGTTCAGAACAGCGCCTAGATCTGTTTACCTGCTGCACTATAAAGGACCCCCTAATAGGTCCTTGGGAGTTTAACAGTACAAAGAATTATAGGAGCGCCAATGAAGGCTAAAGTAAACTACAGGTACCTTAATATACAGATGACATAGAACGATGTCACCTATTAGATGAATCCAATAAGTTTAAAAAACAATATCCCCAATTTGGATGAATCGATAAAATTCAAAATTATAACAGAAGAATGAATAAAATGGATAAAATATATCCTTTTTAATAACACACACTGGGTTTAAAGTATAAAATCACAGTTTATTAATACAGTTTATTAATACGACCTGATCAGATGACTTCACTGATCACTACTTTATTTATAACATAGAGGTCACTTATAGCATAAGAAAACTACTATTCTGGTTTTGTACATCCAATTAAAGCTACTCTGTATGAGCCTAGAAAGTGCATAAAGATGATGATTTGAAATAAAATAATATAGATGATGATTGGGATAGAGTAATATCAATTCTTAGGTGAGTGTGCAACAGACACGCAAATCGTGAGAAAAAGAAAGAAAACAAATATATTCACTTGTGAAATTAAATGTGTACCAAAAAAATGTGTGTACAAAAAATATACCAAAAAAATATAAAAAATATATAAAAAATATATATATACCAAAAATATATATACAAAACGATCTAATACCGGTATGATCTGTGAATAAAATCAAAACATAAAATTGTGAATTACCTATGTCTCTGAGAGACCAGGTGGATAACCAGAGCTGTCCTTAGCTGTTTTATCTAAGAACCAGGTTGGTTATATCAGAAGCTGTTAGTTTCCTAAACAAATTTCTGAATGCTATAACTATCAAGAGCTGTAAGTTTCCTACACAAATTTCTAAATGCTATAAATATCACAATACAATATATGCCAGCATCTAGGAATGACATAAAAATAAAAATAAAAAAGGAAATAATAAAACAATGTTTTGACACTATTAAAACCCAATTCAATGGGGGAGCAATGAAATGTTAAAAAGTAAAGTCCATAGTCCAATGATTAATTAATCCAAATAACAGCCAAATGATGAAGATAATTCTTGGGTCCAAAGGTCTCCGGAAACCTGTTGAAAAAATATAAAGTGCACTAAACAAAGGGCTTAAAGGGACTAAGTCTAACAGGTAATAGACTCACCCAATAAGCTGATCCTGGTGATATATGAGCCTCACAAATCTCTCCAATGTCAATGCGTTTCGGCCCTGTGATGGGGCCTTTTTCAAGACAATAGTGAGGCTCAAATGAAGCAGACCTTAAATAATGTTAGAATCTGTTGAAATCTAAAATAGGCGCCAAAAAAGCTAGAAAAAATGCGCCAAAAATTTGCGCTCGCGAAACCGGATGTAGCCGCGACCGGAAGTGACGTATTAGTCACATGGGTTGACCGGAAGTGGCTACGGCCGGAAGTAACATGTGGTTCTTATCGGTATTGCCTCCGGCTCCATTTTTGAAATGGGCATATGCAAGCAAATGTGGGCAATTAATCCAATAGTATATATCTATTATTATTATGTTAAAAAATTTTCTACTGTGTAGATTTTTGTCGCCGACCCCTTGTTTAAGAGGTAGTTAGTAGGCTAGTGGTTATATTAATGAATTAGTAGAAAAATGTTATAGCAAAGATATAAGAATCCTATAAATATGTTATAAAAATGTTATATAGATGTTACCAAACAGTCTATGGGGAATAAGATTAAAAACGACTTTGTTATATACAATTTTGATTTTAGGCTCATATACTACCAGGATTTACAGAAATTACATAGTTAAAATCGCATAATCCATGCTTAAAATAATTACGACTGTACAGATATATTCAATACATTTCCAGTGGTACAAGAGTAGGGGAACCATTACTGTTAAACCAGACGGGTTCAGGGTAGAGCAGAACTAGAGCAAAAAATATATATGGAGCAAAAAATATATATATATATTATATCTGGTGTTTTTTGTTTTCATAACTACAAACATTGATAAACAAGGAACTTGGCATTAGCTAATAGAGGGATCCAAATGTGGTCTTGGATCACTTAAAATGATTACTGTAATTCCTAACACCTTGGGAAGAACCCTAAAGGGACTAGCAAATAAACTCAATAATGGATATTGTCTCTAGGTAGTCAATAATGCTATTAATCACAATGTTTAGTGTTGACTAGGGAGGAGTTTTTGATCTGGAAACCAATAATGTATAGCCTATGGCGGGCTGTTTAGGTGGAGATAGTAGTGGGAAGTCATAAATCTGAAACATGTGCTACCTTTGGGATAACAATGGGAGTGGTCAAAATGGATGTACTATTTCAATGGGATTGGTCAAAATAGATGTACTATTTCAAAATTGGCGTTTAGCCCCCTTGGGTAGATGCAATCCATTTTGAAAATCCATTCTGATTCTTTCTTGAGTAGTTTGGACTCAATGTTGCCTCCTCTCCAATCTTTGGTCAATTTGTGAATCCCCATATATTTCAGACTCTTACTACTACCTCCATGTGCCTCAAAAAAGTGTTTGTATAGAGGTACATCAGTTTTTTTCCACTTTATTTGGAGAAGATGTTCACGGATCCTATCCTTCAACTTGCGGGTGGTCTGACCTATGTATTGTAGGCCACATCCACATTCAATCAGGTAGATCACGCAATGGTCCATGCATCTGATAGTTTGTCTGATCTTAAATAATTCCTGAGAGATTTTTGACTTGCAGGTGTCTCTCTTCAATCCATGAGTACAAGCCTTGCATCGGTGGCACGGGAAAAAGCCTTGTAACCTCATCCCCATGACCCCCAAGGTGTTATTATTTCTCTTATTGTTAGGCACACTGGGAGCCAGGATGGACTTCAGATTCTCTGTTTTTCTGTAGATAAAACTGGGATATGCGGGGAGGTGTTCACCCAAGAAGTCATCATCCCTCAGAAGGTGCCAGTGTCTTCTTATTATATCCTCAATCCTTTTCTTATTTTCACTATATGTAGTGATAAAGGGGATTTTCAGATTCCCGACCTCTTCCATCGATGTATTCTTTTTCGGTTTGTAAGTCAGAAGAGTGTCTCTTTTTATAGCACTGATTTCTTTGATGGTGTTGTTGATATGGCCTTCCTCGTAGCCCCTTTCCAGAAACCTGTTCTTTAATGTCATCAATTGTTCCATCCACTTTTCTTCACTTGAGCAGTTCTTTCTTATTCACATTAGCTGCCCCTTCGGTATGTTATCAATACATTTTTTATGGTGGCAGCTTGTTTGGTGGATGTAGTTGTTAGAGTCCACTTCTTTGAAGTGGGTAGATGTTTCGATTTTCCCATTGGTGACCTGGATGTTTAGGTCAAGGAAGGTTAGGGAGTTCTTACTTGTGAAGTTTGTGAATTTGAGATTTAGTTCATTAAGATTCATGACCTCTAGGGTGTGTTTCAGATCATTTTCACTCCCTCTCCATATGATTAGGAGGTCATCTATGTAACGTTTGTAGAGGACCAGATCCGCGCTAGCTGGGCAGGAATCCCAAAAAATGGTCTCCCACTTCCCCATATATAAGTTGGCATAACTTGGCGCAAATCTGGTCCCCATAGTTCTGCTCTACCCTGAACCCGTCTGGTTTAACAGTAATGGTTCCCCTACTCTTGTACCACTGGAAATGTATTGAATATATCTGTACAGTCGTAATTATTTTAAGCATGGATTATGCGATTTTAACTATGTAATTTCTGTAAATCCTGGTAGTATATGAGCCTAAAATCAAAATTGTATATAACAAAGTCGTTTTTAATCTTATTCCCCATAGACTTTTTGGTAACATCTATATAACATTTTTATAACATATTTATAGGATTCTTATATCTTTGCTATAACATTTTTCTACTAATTCATTAATATAACCACTAGCCTACTAACTACCTCTTAAACAAGGGGTCGGCGACAAAAATCTACACAGTAGAAAATTTTTTAACATAATAATAATAGATATATACTATTGGATTAATTGCCCACATTTGCTTGCATATGCCCATTTCAAAAATGGAGCCGGAGGCAATACCGATAAGAACCACATGTTACTTCCGGCCGTAGCCACTTCCGGTCAAACCATGTGACTAATACGTCACTTCCGGTCGCGGCTACATCCGGTTTCGCGAGCGCGAATTTTTGGCGCATTTTTTCTAGCTTTTTTGGCGCCTATTTTAGATTTCAACAGATTCTAACATTATTTAAGGTCTGCTTCATTTGAGCCTCACTATTGTCTTGAAAAAGGCCCCATCACAGGGCCGAAACGCGTTGACATTGGAGAGATTTGTGAGGCTCATATATCACCAGGATCAGCTTATTGGGTGAGTCTATTACCTGTTAGACTTAGTCCCTTTAAGCCCTTTGTTTAGTGCACTTTATATTTTTTCAACAGGTTTCCGGAGACCTTTGGACCCAAGAATTATCTTCATCATTTGGCTGTTATTTGGATTAATTAATCATTGGACTATGGACTTTACTTTTTAACATTTCATTGCTCCCCCATTGAATTGGGTTTTAATAGTGTCAAAACATTGTTTTATTATTTCCTTTTTTATATTTCTTTTTATGTCATTCCTAGATGCTGGCATATATTGTATTGTGATATTTATAGCATTTAGAAATTTGTGTAGGAAACTTACAGCTCTTGATAGTTATAGCATTCAGAAATTTGTTTAGGAAACTAACAGCTTCTGATATAACCAACCTGGTTCTTAGATAAAACAGCTAAGGACAGCTCTGGTTATCCACCTGGTCTCTCAGAGACATAGGTAATTCACAATTTTATGTTTTGATTTTATTCACAGATCATACCGGTATTAGATCGTTTTGTATATATATTTTTGGTATATATATATTTTTTATATATTTTTTATATTTTTTTGGTATATTTTTTGTACACACATTTTTTTGGTACACATTTAATTTCACAAGTGAATATATTTGTTTTCTTTCTTTTTCTCACGATTTGCGTGTCTGTTGCACACTCACCTAAGAATTGATATTACTCTATCCCAATCATCATCTATATTATTTTATTTCAAATCATCATCTGTATGCACTTTCTAGGCTCATACAGAGTAGCTTTAATTGGATGTACAAAACCAGAATAGTAGTTTTCTTATGCTATAAGTGACCTCTATGTTATAAATAAAGTAGTGATCAGTGAAGTCATCTGATCAGGTCGTATTAATAAACTGTATTAATAAACTGTGATTTTATACTTTAAACCCAGTGTGTGTTATTAAAAAGGATATATTTTATCCATTTTATTCATTCTTCTGTTATAATTTTGAATTTTATCGATTCATCCAAATTGGGGATATTGTTTTTTAAACTTATTGGATTCATCTAATAGGTGACATCGTTCTATGTCATCTGTATATTAAGGTACCTGTAGTTTACTTTAGCCTTCATTGGCGCTCCTATAATTCTTTGTACTGTTAAGCACAAAAACTCACCACTAGACACCCGTTTACTAGCAGAACTGAAGGGGGCTAGGGAGGAAGTTCAGAATTTACACACCATTGAATACCAAAAGATGGCATTAAGGAACCAGCAGAAATATTATGAATTTGGGGACAAACCAGGAAAACTACTGGCGAGAGCCATTAAGAGAAAATCGTTAAAAACCCATATACATTGCATTGCGGACAGACATAACTTCTCACATACTAACAGCCCAGACATTGCGGAAACCCTCCGTACTTATTACCAGGACCTCTATAACATTCAGAACTCTCCACGTCCCTCCACGGAGGGAGATGGAGACTTGTCTTTCCCGACCCAGGATTCCTATCTGGACTCTATAACTTTACCATCACTTTCATTAACAGATATGGAGACGCTTGACGCCTTGATCACCTCAGAGGAAGTTTCCAATATAATAGATGACCTGCCGATAGGCAAGAGCCCCGGCCCCGATGGCTTCAGTACCAAATATTACAAACTTTTTAAACCTATACTGTCGCCCCACCTCTCCCGCCTGTTTAATTCTATAGACACCTCACAGGGATTCCCCCCTTCCATGCTCCTGGCCCATATCACGACCATCCCAAAACCAGGCAAACCACCTAACAAACCTGAGAACTTTCAGCCAATTTCTCTACTAAACGTAGACATAAAAATATTTGCCAAAATTCTCTCCAACAGAATAAATAAATTTTTACCCCAACTGATCTCACCTGACCAAGTGGGCTTTGTGCCTGGCCGAGAGGCCAGGGACAATACCATGAAAGCAACTCTTCTCGGTAACTTTGCACAAAATCATGGGATCCCAGCGATTCTTGTGTCTACGGACGCGGAGAAAGCCTTCGACAGGATCAGCTGGAATTTTCTGAAGGCGGTCCTGTCGAAGATGGGGTTTGGTCCGGCCTTCATTCATAGAGTTTTCTCCCTTTACGCAGCCCCTTCAGCACAGGTCAGGGTTAATAACATCCTCTCTGGCCCATTCAATATCTCAAACGGCACTAGACAAGGGTGTCCCATGTCACCACTGCTGTTTGCCTTGGTCATGGAGGTATTGGCCCAGAGAATCAGAGATAATGATAACATCTCTGGTATTCTTATAGGAGACCAGGAGCACAAACTATCCATGTACGCGGATGACGTTTTGCTCTCTTTATCAAACCCCCTGACGTCACTCCCGGAGATGCTCAGGGAATTTGAGTTATACGGTAGGTTCTCAAATTTTCTTCTAAACAAGTCTAAATCTGAACTACTAAACATTAACCTCTCGCAACAAGAACTTAGTCAGCTCTCTTCGTTGAGCCCCCTGCGCATCCAGACTCGCTCCCTTAAATATTTGGGGATCTACCTCACTCCATCTGTTGATTCACTTTATGAAGCAAACTATTTAAATCTACTATCTACAATTACGGGAGATCTTTCTTCCTGGAGAAATAAACCGATCTCCTGGCTGGGTAGAATCGGCATTGTTAAAATGAATATTTTGCCTAGAGTATTGTATGTTCTCCAAACTCTCCCGATACCCCTACCTACTCACTACTTGAGCAAGCTGCAGGGCGTGTTAGAGGAGTTTATTTGGAAGGGAGTAAGACCGCGCATAGCGCGGAAAACTCTATACTTACCTAAGGACAGGGGAGGTTTAGGAGTCCCCAATCTGGTTACCTACAGAAAAGCTATCACCCTCCAACACCAGGTAGAGTGGAGTCATGATTCTAAAGAGAAAACCTGGATTCAAATTTGTAAATCAATCCTAGGAACACAAAATGTAGGCATCATGGGATGGATATCACCCAAATTTAGGCCAAAACTAATAAACAGCTACCCACTCCTTCGGGAATTCTTTGCATGCTGGGATCGTACCATGACAGAGTACCCTCATATAACCTCAAACCCGTCTCCTCTCACCCCATTCTTGGACAACCCAGACTTACCCTTCACTTACACGCAAAGGACGGGGACAGATAAAACACAAATATCACAAGTGTCTTTCCAAAGACTAATTTCAAACCAGAAACTCAGGAGTAGATCTGATTTGGAGTGTTTGGGGCTGGAGCTCTCGTGGTATTTCCACGCGCAGCTCCAGCACTTTTTATCGACCAGCAAATGCACTAAGCAGATAACTAGGCAACTGACAACACTTGAATCACTATGCTTATTACCACATGTACCTAGACACATGATTTCCATAGCTTATCGCTTGCTCCTTGCCCACGGGGATTTGCCGCTTCCAGGGTTCACACGACGGTGGAATGAGGAACTCACCCCACCCCCTTCCCCTGGTGAGTGGAACAAAATATTTAGGGCCCACAAGAAAGCATCCGTTTCGGCTAGAGTCCTTGAATTAAACTACAAATATCTGTCGGGGTGGTACCTCACGCCTGACAGACTACAGAAAATATATAAACAGACAGATGGGAGGTGCTGGCGCGGCTATGGGGAGCGAGGCTCCCTCATACACATCTGGTGGAAATGTAAACACATTGAACCATTCTGGCACTCAATTTTGGACAGAATGGAAATAATACTTGGCGCGCCTGTACCTAGATCACCTAATATATTACTATATCACACCCTCCCCAAATTCAGAGATAAACCAACAAAACAACTGTTTCTCATAATGATTAACAGCGCTAAATCTCTCATCCCGAGGAAGTGGAAGAGTGTCGTAGCCCCCACATTTGGGGAGTGGACCACTCAAGTTGAGAGATACCTATCGCTCGAGAGATACAGATTCTTGAGAGCAGATAAGATAGAAACTCATGAATATATGTTAGATCGCTGGAAACAAACTTTCGAACCCCCTGGTGCAAACACATAAAGACGCTGCTGATAATCTACTACTAGGCACCCACCGCCATACATTGGCTAGCCGGGACGTCCCCCCCTACTCCCTCTCCCCCCCTCCCTCCCTCCCCCCACCCTCATTCCTTCCTCGTCGACCCCCCTTTTTTTTTTTTTTTTTTCTCTTTCTTTCTCTTTTCTCTCCCTCTTCTCCTCTTCCTCTTTCTCTTTCTCATCTAGGGTTCCCAATGGCTGTTATGGGAATCCGTAACCTCTCCTACTCATATTATGTGCATTTGTTTAATACATGTAAAATGGAACAGTTGTGGAATTTCTTTTCTCCCTTCTGTTTGTTGTGCATCAATACATGCACAAGCATGAAAATGGACTAGTTTTCGCCCTGCTCGCCACCCATACATTGTTTAAGGACTTTCAAGACTTTATAGCTCTGTTGTACACAGAGGGGCGAAGTATGGGCCTTTACATTATGTACATTACTGTTTCTTTTTCAATTCATGTACTGTTCTTCTTTCTAATCTTTAATAAAGCTTTAAAAAAAAAAAAAAAAAACTAACACTAACCCCCTGAAGATCGACCTACCGGGAGACGTCTTCATCCATCCGGGCAGAAGTGGTCCTCCAGACGGGCAGAAGTCTTCATCCAAGCCGGGCAGAAGTGGTCCTCCAGAGGGGCAGAAGTCTTCATTCAAACGGCATCTTCTATCTTCATCCATCCGGCGCGGAGCAGGTCCATCTTCAAGACATCCGACGCGGAGCATCCTCTTCTTCCGACGGCTACGACTGAATGAAGGTACCTTTAAATGACATCATCCAAGATGGCGTCCCTTCAATTCCGATTGGCTGATTAGAATTCTATCAGCCAATCAGAATTAAGGTAGAAAAAATCCTATTGGCTGATTGGATCAGCCAATTGGATTGATCTGGCATTCTATTGGCTGTTCCAATCAGCCAATAGAATGCAAGCTCAATCCCAATCGGAATTGAATGGACGCCATCTTGAATGACATCATTTAAAGGAACCTTCATTCAGTCGTAGCCGTCGGAAGAAGAGGATGCTCTGCGTCAGATGTCTTGAAGATGGACCCGCTCTGTGCCGGATGGATGAAGATAGAAGATGCTGTCTGGATGAAGACTTCTGCCCGTCTGAAGGACCACTTCTGCTCAGTTGGATGAAGACGTCTCCCGGTAGGTCGATCTTCAGGGGGTTAGTGTTAGGTTTTTTTAAGGGGGGATTAGGTTGGTTTTAGAGTAGGGTTGGTTGTGTGGGTAGTGGGTTTTAATGTTGGGGGGATTTGTAATTTTTTTTACAGGGAAAAGAGCTGATTACTTTGGGGCAATGTCCCGCAAAAGGCCCTTTTAAAGGCTATTTGTAATTTAGTGTAGGGTAGGGCTTTTTTATTTTGGGGGGCTTTTTTATTTTGTTGGGGGGAATTAGATTAGGTGTAATTAGTTTAAAAATCTTGTAATTTTTTATTATTGTCTTTAATTCAGTGGGGTTTTTTTGTACTTTAGATAATTTAATTTAATTTAGGGAATTAATTTAATTATAGTGGTAGTGTTAGGTGTAATTGTAACTTAGGTTAGGTTTTATTTTACAGGTACTTTTGTCTTTATTTTAGCTAGGCAGTTATTAAATAGTTAATAACTATTTAATAACTATTCTACCTAGTTAAACTAAATACAAACTTGCCTGTAAAATAAAAATAAACCCTAAGCTAGCAACAATGTAACTATTAGTTATATTGTAGCTATCTTAGGGTTTATTTTATAGGTAAGTATTTAGTTTTAAATAGGAATAATTTAGTTAATGATAGTTATTTTATTTATATTTATTTAAATTATATTTAAGCTAGGGGGGGTAGGGTTAGACTTAGGTTTAGGGGTTAATAACTTTAATATAGTGGTGGGGACGTTGGGGGAGGCAGATTAGGGGTTAATAAATGTAGGTAGGTGTCGGTGATGTTAGGGACGGCAGATTAGAGGTTAATAAAATTTAACTAGTGTTTGCAAGGCGGGAGTGCTGCGGTTTAGGGGTTAATATATTTATTATAGTGGCGGCAATGTCCGGTTCGGAAGATTAGGGGTTACATTTTGTTTTTAAGCGTTTGCGATGTGGGGGGGCCTCGGTTTAGGGGTTAATAGGTAGTTTATGGGTGTTAGTGTACTTTTTAGCACTTTAGTTAAGGGTTTTATGCTACGGTGTTGTAGAGTAAAACTCTTAACTACTGACTTTAAAATGCGATACCAAGCTTGACAGGAGAGGGTCTACCGCTCACTTTTTGGCAGACTCATAATACCGGCGCTATACAAGTCACATTGAAAAAAGAGGATACGTAATTGACGTAAGTGGATTTGCGGTATTTCTGAGTCTGGCCAAAAAGTGAGTGGTACACCTGTACCTTCAAGACTCGTAATACCAGCGGGCGTTAAAAAGCAGCGTTGGGACCGGCCAACGCTGCTTTTTAAGCCTAACGCCAAATCTAGCCGTATGAGTACAAGCTTTATTTTTAGAACTCTATAGGTATATTTTAGTGAACAACATTAGCAGTGCAAACACTATGGGGCCTATCTGTCAAGCTCTGTATGCTCCATAAACTGTCCACCTGCTCTGAGGAGGTGGACAGACATCGCCGCAATTCAACCTGATCAAATACGATCTGGTTGATTGACACCCCCTGAAAGCAGCTGATTGGCTGTGAATCTGCAGGGGGCGGCGTTGCACCAGCAGTTCACAAGAGCTGCTGGTGCAATGCTGAATGCGGAGAGAGTATTGCTCTCCACATTCAGCGATGTCTGTCAGACATGATCCGCTGATCGGACAGACACATAATAAATAGGCCCCTATCTGTATTCAACTAAGATCAGATCTGAATCTTTGTCCCAGTATTACTATAATACTGTAGGCAACATATAAATATTGTATGCTACAAAATATTTTTACTTTTTACCTCATAATAAGGGGTTAAATAAATAACTTGATGATACTTAGCATTTAATACTCTGTGAATGCCCCAGCTTATATCACACTATATTTATATTCAAGTGAACAATATTCATTTGGGTTTTATTCACCTCACCTGCCTTAGTTTATACTATTTACACCCTAACATACGGCTAGATTACTAGTTTTGCGGTATGAGTGAAAAAGCAGCGTTAAGGCTCTTTTTCACTACCGCTGGTCTTGCAGGTTTAGGGGCACCGCACACTTTTTTGGCCGTAACACAACGTAACTACGGCAGCTTTCAAAAAGTCCTTATTTTAATGGGACTTCCTATGTGCCGGTATTACAAGTCTGCCTGGGAGGCCAAAAAGTGAGCAGTACAGCCTAAAACTACAAGATCCTTACCGTAAACTGAAAGTCAGTAGTTATGAGTTTTACACTACAAAGACGTACCATAAAACTCATAACTAAAGTGCTAAAAAGTACACTAACACCCATAAACTACCTATTAACCCCTAAACCGAGGCCCTCCCGCATCGCAAACACTAAAATAAAATTATTAACCCCTAATCTGCTGCTCCGGACATTGCTGCCACTATAATAAACATATTAACATCTAAACCGCCGCACTCCCGCATTGCAAACACTAGTTAAATATTATTAACCTCTAATCTGCCTCCCCTAACATCGCCGCCACCTACCTACATTTATTAACCCCTAATCTTCCGCCCCAACGTCGCCACCACTATACTAAAGTTATTAACCTCTAAACCTAACCCTAAGTCTAACCCTAACACCCACTAACTTTAATGTAATTAAAATAAATCTAAATAAAACCTACTATTAATAACTAAATAATTCCTATTTAAAACTAAATACCTGTAAAATAAACCCTAAGCTAGCTACAATATACTTGTTAGTAAATAGTTATTAACTATTTACTAACTACCTAGCTAAAATAAATACAAAGTTTCCTGTGAAATAAAACCTAACCTAAGTAACACTTACACCTAACCTTACACTACAATTAAATCAATTAAATAAATTAAATACAATTATCTAAATTACAAAAAAACAAACACTAAATTACACAAAATAAAAAAAGAAATGATCAGATATTTAAACTAATTATACCTAATATAATAGCCCTATCAAAATAAAAAAGCCCCCAAAAAATAAAAAGACCAGATTAGGGGTTAATAAGTGTAGGTAGGTTGCGGCGACATTGGGGGCGGGAGATTAGAGGTTAATAACATTATATAGATGTCGGCGATGTTGGGGGCAGCAGATTAGGGGTTAATAAGTATAATGTAGGTGTCAGAGATGTCGGGGGCGGCAGATTAGGGGTTAATGAGTATAATGTAGGTGTCGGCGATGTCAGGGACGGCAGATTAGGGGTTAATAAGTATAATGTAGGTGTCAGCAATGTTGGGGCAGCAGATTAGGGGTTAATAAGTGTAAGATTAGGGGTGTTTAGACTCGGGGTTCATGTTAGGGTGTTAGGTGTAAACAAAAATGTTGTTTCCCCATAGGAATCAATGGGGCTGCTTTATGGAGCTTTACGCTCCATTATTGCAGGTGTTAGACTTTTTTTCAGCCGGCTCTCCCCATTGATGTCTATGGGGAAATCGTGCACGAGCACGTAAAACCAGCTCACCGCAGTGCTGGTATTGGAGTTCGGTATGGAGCTCAATTTTGCTCTATGTTCACTTCTTGCCTGCTAACGCAGGATTTTTGTAAACCTGTAATACCAGCGCTGTAGGGAGGTGAGTGGTGCAAATAACTTGCAAGTTAGTACCACACCGCTCAAAATGCAAAACTTGTAATCTAGCCGATAGGTATTCACATAGATTACGAGTTTTGAGCGCTATAGAGATTTTAATGACCGCCACAAAAGCGGCGTTATTTCACCTCCCTATAGCGCTGCTATTGCAAGTTTTAAAAAAGCAGGCTTGTGCTGGCAATATGGTTGCGTTGAGCTCCATACCGCACAGAAACCAAGCGCTGCTTTGATGTGCTCGTGCATGATTTCCCAATAGACATCAATGGGGAGAGCCGGCAAAAAAAAGCCTAACACCTGCGATCGCGGAATGAAAAGCTCCGTAACGCAGCCCCATTGATGTCTACTGGGAAATAAAAGGTTTAATTTAAACCTAACACCCTAACATAAACCCTGAGTCTAAACACCCCTAATCTGCTGCCCCCAACATCACCGTCACCTACATACAGTTATTAACCCCTAAACTGCCGCTCCCGATATCGCCGCCACCTACATACAGTTATTAACCCATAATCTGCCGCCCCCGATATCGCCGCCACATACATTCAGTTATTAACCCCTAATCTGCTGCCCCGATATGGCCGCCACCTACATACAGTTAGTAACCCCTAATCTGCCGCCCCCAATGTCGCCGCCACCTACATACAGTTATTAACCCCTAATCTGCAGCCCTGATATTGCCGCCACCTATATTCAGTTATTAACCCCTAATCTGCCACCCCCAACATCGCCGCCACCTACATAAAATTATTAACCCCTAATCTGCCGCTCCCGATGTCGCCGCCACTATACTAAAGTTATTAATCCCTAAAGATCTGGCCTCCCACATCACTACCACTAAATAAATCCATTAACCCCTAAACCTAACGTAACTCTAACCCTAACACCCCATAACTTTAACATAATTAAAATATAGCTAAATTAAAGTTACAATTATTAACTAAATAAAACCTAAGCTAGCTACACTATAACTATATGTTATATTGTAGCTATCTTAGGTTTTATTTCCATTTTACAGGTAAGTTTGTAATTATTTTAACTATGTAGACTAGTTAGTAAATAGCTATTAACTATTTACTAACTATCTAGTTAAAATAAATACAAACTTACCTGTGAAATAAAACCTAAGCTGCCTTACACTAAAACCTAACATTACAAAAAAAACTAAACACTAAAATTGCTAAAAATAAAAATAACTAAATTACATAAAAAGGGGCGTGTCTCAATGTCCCGCTGGTACTTGACACCACAGAGACTCCGGAATATATTTCCAACAGCCTCTGCTGCGTGCTGGAGATGATGTGGAGACATAGGCACCATGATTCATATTTGGTGGGAGTGCCCGCTCCTATCCGAATTCTGGAAAAACCTGGAAAATAGTATCAACGTAATTTTAAGCTCAGATCTTTCTCTTAGTCCGAAAATTGTTCTCCTCAATATCCTCCCACAACTCCACTGTCGGTATCGCATAAAACTACTTCAGATAATGCTATCTAGTGCCAAAAGATTAATACCTAGACTATGGAAATCTCAAACAACACCTACACACTCGATGTGGCTAACTGAAATGAACCACGTCCTAATGTTAGAAAAGCAATGTTATTGCCTATCAGGTAAACAGGATTTCTACTTAGATATGTACTTTATCTGGGAACAGGGAATTTCTAATATAGCAAAATCTTTCGTAGGGATATAGTTACCTCAATCCCTATATTAGTGGTTGTGTCCTGGATAAACAGATATAAGTGGAAGGTGCCATACCGCACACACCACAGCATGAAGATAATAATCTCAAAACTCCCCCCACCATCCCTTTACCCTTCCCCCTCTCTCCCTTCTTTCTCTGTTCTTATCTCTCTTTCTTATGCTCTAGCTATGAAATACTCATAGCACTTCCTCAACTCTCTTAATGGGTACTCTCGATAAAACATAAAATTCCTTGGGTAGAATGATACCTTTCATAATATAAAGAATCCATCTGTCAGATATTCACCAATTGTTTAATCATTTGTTATTGTATGGATGTCAATATATGAAAATATGTATACCCAATAAAAATCTTTTGAACATTAAAAAAAAAGGGGCGTGTCTCTGGGCAGCACCTTGAATGGATGCAATATCGGTTGCTCTGAGTGGAACATTGATAATTTGGCTTTTTTATCGGTGTCTAAGAAGGTCATCCATCTACCTCAACCTGATATCTAGAAACTACATATTCAGCTGATTCAAATGATATAATAATATTGGGTATTCCACCCTTGATAACTGATCCGGAGCGTTGAGGCCTAAGGCAGACTCCTCAGTGAGAGGCTTTCAACACCCCCTCCCCCCCCGGTATATTACAAGCCGGGTAAACAGTGTATTATCACTGAAAATCCTAAATCCTGCAATCAAAGCGTGATACAAGCAATGGAACACAAAAAAGATTATTGATATGATAAGCTCAATTCTGGAGTATTATAGAGTTCAACTCTGTAGTGACATAGAGATGGCATTTAGATTCGACTTCTGCAGTCACGTGAAAATGGAGGAGCAGCCACAAGAAGCAAATTCATCCATACATCACCAGGAGCCAAACACAGTAGGGGAGGAGAGTACGGTAGCTACCGTTCATAACATAAAGGAGAAAACTTTTTGTGGCCAAAACAGAGTATTCGATCGTTCAGGGGTTGATACCGGAACTAAAGGCACTGCTTCATATGCCCCTGAAGTTGCGTACACGCAGCAGTGATAAAGGCAAAGCCAGGCCCACAAAGCTCCCCACCTATTGCCACCATGGAAAGATCTGGGCTACATCTTCCACCAAAATACGGTGAGATACATAGGAGAGGATAGGATGATCATGCTACATCTGAAAATGTCATGCACATCACCAAAACTTGCGTGCCTAGTTACACCAGCCCCGTCCGGAACCTCTGATAGTGGCCGGCGGGCCCAGGGTCTCACAGAACCTGAGGTATTATTATTGAACCAGCATGCCATAGAGGACACAGAGAGCGATCCCTCAGGAGTCATTTATGTTGGCCAGCACGGAAGATTCATGAGAGACATGAACTTACCTACACAAGCATTACAGTAGGAGTCGGCTGAAAATGCTTTACTTGATCCGGTAAGGACTGGCGATCAGATGTTTCTATGGATTGCTACATATAAATTACAACGCCAGAACTCTCTCTTAAAAACAGCTTCATAGTTATGTACTTGGCGTTTTGCCGCTGGCCTTTTTCCAAGTCACGATAAAGGTGTTAATATATCTGTGTAACATTAAGGTCAGAGTACGGATGTTCAATATTAGTATCACTGGAACTCACATTTAAATATTTTTGAAGACATAATATTATATGTGTATATAAACCTAAATATGCTGGCTTAGCCTAAAAGTTACTATAGTCGGTTCCATGCTCTTGCATATCTTTTTAAATGCGGTTATGTTGTTTTATCTACCTATGTTTGCTCTGCACGAGTTCCACCAACAAAATGTTCTTATCACTTATTTTATTTAGGGGAATCTTTGTCAAATTCAGTTAAGGTCTCTCCATTCTCTATCCTGAGTGATTATCTAGCTAGAAATAACTGTCTGGGCTGCCAGCAGCCATGGCAGCTGCATACATAAAGTTTATACACTTGTTGCTGAGATAAATTTTGATCTTTACCCCCCAAGCTATGCAATTGTTAATGATAGATGGGTTCACTTTTGGCCTTATACTATTAAGATCCCTGCATATCTTGTTTCCACTTACGAACCATAGTGACATTACTCCTTATAGAGTGACATATTTTTGCTAGGCTTCTAATAGAGAGGCTGACCAGCTGGATTATAGACCATTAGTCCTAGTTATTAGCTTATCGGTTCTCCTCTAACAGATCAGCTTGATAATGAGCTCAATATACTATATGAGATCTTTAGCATTAATACACCTCCAGACTCACCAGACCCCTATAACCCTGTATAGACAAGGAGGATAATCTTGTATGATTCCCTACATTTACTCAACCTGCTGGGGGGCTATTTTGCCTCTCTTGGATGCTCTGTATGGCAGAGAAAATTAAAAATGGTATAATTCAGTACCAGACTATGCAAGTATCCAGTAATATTGTAGATAGAATACCCCTCTAAGCACAATACTAGGCAGATTTAGGGATTCTTTTTTATATACTGGATGAGATCTCTTGCTGCTGCAGATTAAAGTGGATACTAAGATATGTTCATCTTTCTTACACTATTGTTAGTTTATTTCTTTCCTCAGAGTTGAAATGTTTATTATTTCATAAGCTTTATATTATATGCATTATTAAATGTAATTGCTTGTTTGTAACTATAGTTCTAATATATAGACCTAAATGTCCCACTACTAGTACATACCCTCTTCCAAGTCCCCCAATCAGTACACATTATTGATCAAGGTCCAAGAGAGGCCATTGCTTTACTTTTGGGGATTCTAGACTTGTAAGACATAATAGCTATAAAGAGGGTTTATTGTATGTTATTATCCTGGAACAATAAAATATAAAATCTGAGGTTAACAGAATGAGACCCAAGTGTGGTCTCTTCATTTCATTATACCCTCCCCTATATTTGATCATATTCCCTTACTGAAGGTCCAAGAGTAACCTTTTAGGTATGTTACGGAAGGTTATTTTATAAACGGGCACAAAGTATTTATTCTGCCATCTATAACTATTAACTTTTCCTTTGTTGAGTTATACAAAAAATATAACATTGGACTGTGCTTCTTCTATAATGTGCGATATGGCGATTTATTCTGTATGTTTAAACTGTCTGTATGCCTGACTTAATTACCTCAGTAAAAAAAAATTATATAATAAAATAAATTACATAAAAAAACAAACACTAAATTACAAAAAATAAGAAACAAATGATCAAAAATAAAAAAGAATTACACCTAATCTAATAGCCCTATCAAAATAAAAAAGCCCCACAAAATAAGAAAAAAACCCTAGCCTACAATAAACTACCAATGGCCCTCAAAAGGGCCTTTTGTGGGGCATTGCCCCAAAGATATCAGCACTTTTAAAAACAAACAACCCCCCCAACAGTAAAACCCACCACCCCCACAACCAACCCCCCAAATAAAATAACTATCTTAAAAAAACTAAGCTCCCCATGCCCAGACCTAAACTAAAAATAAAACCACCCCAAAAAAATTAAAAAACCTAACACTAACCCCCAACGATCCACCTACAGTTCTTGAAGTCCAGCTTGAAGGATCTATCCAGCCGGCGAAGTCCTCATCCATGCAGCAAGAAGTCTTCATCCGGACGGCCTCTTCCATCTTCATCCAGCCAGCAAAGTCCTCATCCATGCAGCAAGAAGTCTTCATTCCAGACGGCATCTTCTATCTTCATCCATCCAGTGCTGAGGGGGTCCATCCTGAAGACAACCGGCGTGGAGCATCCCCTTCATACGGTCGCCGCCGTAAACTGGAACTTCAATGCAAGTGATTGGAACAGCCAATAGGATTTTAGCAGCTCTAATCCTATTGTCTGATTGGACAAACCAATAGGATTTTAGCAGCTCTAATCATATTGGCTGATTGAAATCTTTAAGCCAATAGGAATGCTAGGGACGCCATCTTGCATGATGTAACTTGAATTGAAGTTCCAGTTTATGGCGGCAACCGTATGAAGAGGATGCTCCTCACCAGATGTTTTCAGGATGGACCCGCTCCGTGCCGGATGGATGAAGATAGAAGATGCCGTCTGGATGAAGACTTCTTGCTGCATGGATGAGGACTTCGCCGGCTGGATAAAGATGGAAGAGGCCGCCCGGATGAAGACTTCTTGCCGCATGGATGAGGACTTCACCGGCTGGATGGATCCTTCAAGCGGGACTTCAAGAACTGTAAGTGGATCGTCGGGGGTGGTAGAGCAATACCCATACAAATGCCCTTTTCAGGGCATTGGGGAGCTTAGTTTTTTTTTTTATATAGTTATTTTATTTGGGTGGGTTGGTTTTGGGGGTGGTGGGTTTTACTGTTGGGGGGTGTTTGTATTTTTTTACAGGTAAAAGAGCTGATATCTTTGGGGCAATGTCCCACAAAAGGCCCTTTTAATGGCCATTGGTAGTTTATTGTAGGTTAGGGTTTTTTTATTTTGGGGGGCTTTTTTATTTTGATAGGGCTATTAGATTAGGTGTAATTCTTTTTTATTTTTGATCATTTCTTTCTTATTTTTCATAATTTAGTGCTTGTTTTTTTGTAATTTAGTTATTTTTTTTTTGTAATTAGAATTTTTAGAGTAGTTTTAGTTTTTTTTAATGTGTAGTTTAGTTTAATTTAATTGGTAGTTAGTTTAATTGCAGTTTAATAATTATCTTAGTTTAATTGTTAGTTTAAAATTAATTTATTTAATTTGACAGGTAAATTTTAATTTAATTTAAGATAGGGAAATTGTAATTTTATTATAAAGTTAGGGGGCGTTAGGTTTAGGGGTAAATACATTATTTAAGTATATTTCGTTTTGGGGGTCTTTTGGTTTAGGGATTAATAGGTTTATTTAAGTATATTTCATTGTGGGGGGCTTGCACTTTAGGGGTTAATAGGTTTATTATAGCGGCGGTGTGGGTGGACGGCAGATTAGGGGTTAATTCTATTTAAATAGTGTTTGCGATGCGGGAGGGCGGCGGGTTAGGGGTTAATAGGTTTATAATAGTGACGCCGATGTCGGGGAGCGACAGAATAGGGGTTAATACATTTTAATAGTGGCGGCGATGTCTGGGGCGGCAGATTAGGGGTTGATACATTTATTATAGTGTTTGCGATGTGGGAGGGCCTCGGTTTAGGGGTTAATAGGTAGTTTATGGGTGTTAGTGTACTTTGTAACGTAAAACTCCTAAATACTGACTTCAGATGGCGGTAAGGATCTTGTGGTTATAGAGTGTACCGCTCACTTTTTTGCCTCCCACACAAACTTGTAATAACGGCGCTATGGTAGTCACATTGAAAAAGGACTTTTTTAAAAGTGTGGTACTATTGTTGCATGACTGGCTAAAAGGTGTGCGGTACACCTATACCGACAACACTTGTAATAGCAACGTTAGGGAAAATGAAGCGTTATGGGCCATAACGATGCTATTTGACTCATAACGCAAAACTCGTAATTTCGCTCACTCTGTTTTCATTCATGCAACAAGTGGCGTAGCGTTTTTTATTTTTGTTGTAGGGCAGCATACTCCAGTTCTTTTTACTGTCTGTTCTCTTTTATAAGCACACCAAATAAAAGTTATATTTTATTTATTTTCATATACTTTTTGCTTGAATTTTATGTCATGTATGTGTCTAAAGGCATTTCTTTTTACCCGTTC
Source organism: Bombina bombina (assembly GCF_027579735.1). Taxonomy (NCBI): domain Eukaryota; kingdom Metazoa; phylum Chordata; class Amphibia; order Anura; family Bombinatoridae; genus Bombina; species Bombina bombina. Next base: position 208,891,173 of record NC_069502.1, read on the forward strand.
TTATGGGTTGTGTTGTTTAATACTTTGTCATTATGCCTAAACACTACTACCTGTATTGACCCAGATACTTACCTACATTTATTCATGGTCTACAGTTAGATAAAATTATTTAATCATATTTACTATCTTGAATCTCTGAAATCTCCAAAAACAAATTTGTTGCATTGATATTCTTTGTACTAACACGTGTGATCAAATGCAAGGAAGTATCAGAGGTGATTTTTGATTGGCTTCTGCTGCTTCAGATGCATGTATGTGTTTGCTTGCTTATTGTCTATAGAAAGCCCACTTTAAGGACACTACTATTTTATGACTGTGCTGTCAAATAACCCCTTCTGCTTATTGGACGTAGCTATTACATCACAGGGTACTTTCCTCAGCGTACCCTGTTTATATAGTAGCTACGTCCAGCCATCTGCCTCCGGCTGCTGTCCCGGCCGTTAGCTTTGACAGCTAAAACCGCAGCCAGAGTCAGAAGCCATCTGCCTTCATATGGTAAGCAAGCACTGATTATGTATCACGTCCAGATACTATGGGGGGGCTTTAGATTTCTGTGACTACAGGCAACTGAAATGTATTTCCGACCCTGGTTTCCATAGTGATCATCACCTGCCTATACAGACAAAATTCTTATCTTTTCTTTAGAGAGGGACTTGTCTACTAGAAAATAAACTTTATTGAGGTTCTCTACAAACACCAGATTTTTTTTATTGCACATATTATGACCCATTCCGAAGCAAATCCCTGTGTGTTTTTGCTAATTTCTTTTTTAAGAAATCTGTTGTGTGGTACTGCTCCAAAATCAGGAGTTTCTTTGTCAAATGAGGGGTCTTCGAGGTTAGTAGCTGGTATGGGATCTGAGATCAAGGGGTTTGAAGAACTTCCCCCATTCAGCTCCCTTGCAGCTTCCAGGTTCTGCCCCCTTTATGACATCACCAAATGCATATGTGGTGAAGTCACCAGCGTTCCCATGAAGCCTGGGAGCGCCACCCACTAAGCCACCAGTGATCCCTGGCCGGTAGTGATCAGTGATTCCCCTGCATGACAAGAAGGGCTCAGCATGCGCCTACAGTTAGCGATGTGCATGACGAGCACGCCTTGTCATGTGCTTTGAAAGGAGGATTTGCCCCTCTGCTCCCACTGTACACACATGCTGAGAATGGCTATTATCACTCACAGAAAACAAACTGTCAAAAAGTACTTGAAGTATATGAATATCACTATACTTTCTTGTTTTTATGAGACTGTTAAAAGTGTATAAAGGGTATAAAACTTGCTGCACTATTATGTTATATTTAAAGGTACAGAGATATTTATTATTGTTATTATTATTTATTGTTATTATTATTTATTATAAGAGCTGTGTTGAAAACTTGCCTGTGTCCTAAACTGCAGTCTGAGACAACTGTATTATTACTTGCTACTCTTGCCATTTGCCACCATCACACCATCTGCTAAATTCTCTTCCTTTCCCTATTACTACTATGCACCCTAGAAAACTCTCTATTGGTGATTAAACAACTTGTGCTACAAATGGAAACCCTGTCCGCTGTGCACTACAAACGTACTGGAATACCAGTGAGTAGATAAGGAAAACCTGTAGGTGGGGCTTTGGTCAGACCTCAGATCTACATCCATCATCCTAATGCTTTTCGCCTAGATTATGAGTTTTGCGTTAGAGGCTGTGCGGTGCTAACAAGCAGTTTATGCTCACCACTCACTTACAGACAGCGCTGGTATTACAGATTTTTACAAACCCGGCGTTAACCGCAAAAAAGTGAGCGTAGAGCAAAATTTAGCTCCATATCTCACCTCAATACCAGCGCTGCTTACGTTAGCGGTAAGCTGGCTAAACGTGCTAGTGCACGATTTCCCCATAGGAATCAATGGGGGAGAGCCGGCTGAAAAAAAACCTAACACCTGCAAAAAAGCAGCGTAAAACTCCTAACGCAGCCCCATTGATTCCTATGGGGAAAATACATTTATGTCTACACCTAACATCCTAACATGAACCTCGAGTCTAAACACCCCTAATATTACACTTATTAACCCCTAATCTGCCGCCCCCGACATCGCCGACACCTACATTATATTATTAACCCCTAATCTGCCGCTCCGGACACCGCCGCCACCTACATTATACTTATGAACCCCTAATCTGCTGCCCCCAACATCGCAGACACCTACATTATATTTATTAAGCCCTAAACTGACACCCCCAATGTTTCCGCAACCTAACTACATTTATTAACCCCTAATCTGCCGTCCCCAACGTCGCCACCACTATAATAAACATATTAACCCCTAAACCTAAGTCTAACCCTAACCCCCCCTAACTTAAATATAATTTAAATAAATCTAAATAAAATTACTACAATTAACTAAATAATTCCTATTTAAAACTAACTACTCACCTGTAAAATAAACCCTAAGCTAGCTACAATATAATTAATAGTTACATTGTACATTGTTATAATTAATAGTTACATTGTACATTGTTTTTTTTATTTTACAGGCAACTTTGTATTTATTTTAACTAGGTACAATAGTTATTAAATAGTTATTAACTATTTAATAACTACCTAGCTAAAATAAATACAAATTTACCTGTAAAATAAAACCTAACCTAAGTTACAATTACACCTAACACTATACTACAATTAAATTAATTACCTAAATTAAATACAATTAATTACAATTAAATAAAATTATCTAAAGTACAAAAACAAACAAACATTAAATTACAGAAAATAATAAAGAAATTACAAGAATTTTAAACTAATTACACCTAATCTAATCCCTCTAACAAAATAAAAAAAGCCCCCCCAAAATAAAAAAGCCCTACCCTACACTAAATTACAAATAGCCCTTAAAAGGGCCCTTTGTGGGGCATTGCCCCAAAGTAATCAGCTCTTTTACCTGAAAAAAATAATTACAATCCCCCCACAACATTAAAACCCACCACCCACACAACCAACCCTACTCTAAAACCAACCTAATCCCCCCTTAAAAAAACCTAACACTAACCCCCTGAAGATCACCTTACCGGGAGATGTCTTCACCCAATGGGGCCGGAGTCCTCAATGAAGCCGGGAGAAGTCTTCATCCAAGCCAGGCGAAGTGGTCCTCCAGACGGGAAGAAGTCTTCATCCAGACAGCATCTTCTATCTTCATCCGGCACGGAGCGGGTCCATCTTCAAGACATCCGACGTGGAGCATCCTCTTCAAACGACGGCTAAACACAGAATGAAGGTTCCTTTAAATGATGTCATCCAAGATGGCGTCCCTTCAATTCCGATTAGCTCATAGAATTCTATCAGCCAATCGGAATTAAGGTAGAAAAAATCCTATTGGCTGATGCAATCATCCAATAGGATTGAAGTTCAATCCTATTGACTGATCCAATCAGCCAATAGGATTGAGCTGGCATTCTATTGGCTGTTCCAATCAGCCAATAGAATGCCAGTTCAATCCTATTGGCTGATTGCATCAGCCAATAGGATTTTTTCTACCCTAATTTGAAGGGACGCCATCTTGGATGACATCATTTAAAGGAACCTTCATTCTGTGTTTAGCTGTCGTTTGAAGAGGATGCTCTGCGTCAGATTTCTTGAAGATGAACCCGCTCCGCGCTGGATGGATGAAGATAGAAGATGCCGCCTGGATGAAGACTTCTGTCCGTCTGGAAGACCACTTTGCCCGGCTTGGATGAAGACTTCTCCCGGCTTCGTTGAGGACTTCAGCCTGGTTGGGTGAAGACGTCTCCCGGTAAGGTGATCTTCAGGGGGTTAGTGTTAGGTTTTTTTAAGGGGGGATTGGGTGGGTTTTAGAGTAGGGTTGGTTGTGTGGGTGGTGGGTTTTAATGTTGGGGGGGATCTGTAATTGTTTTTACAGGTAAAAGAGCTGATTACTTTGGGGCAATGCCCCGCAAAAGGCCCTTTTAAGGACTATTTGTAATTTAGTGTAGGGTAGGGCTTTTTTTATTTTGGGGGGGGGCTTTTTTATTTTGAAAGGGGTATTAGATTAGGTGTAATTAATTTAAAATTCTTGTAATTTCTTTATTATTTCTGTAATTTAGTGTTTGTTTTTTGTACTTTAGATCATTTTATTTAATTGTAATTAATTGCATTTAATTTAGGTAATTAATTTAATTGTAGTATAGTGCTAGGTGTAATTGTAACTTAGGTTTGGTTTTATTTTACAGGTAAATTTGTCTTTATTTTAATTATGTAGTTATTAAATAGTTTATAACTATTTAATAACTATTGTACCTAGTTAAAATAAATACAAAGTTGCCTGTAAAATAAAAATAAACCCTAAGATAGCTACAATGTAACTATTAGTTATATTGTAGCTAGCTTAGGGTTTATTTTACAGGTAAGTATTTAGTTTTAAATAGGAATAATTTAGCTAATTATAGTAATTTTATTTATATTTATTTAAATTATATTTAAGTTAGGGGGTGTAAGGGTTAGGGTTAGACTTAGATTTAGGGATCAATAACTTTAATATAGTGGCGGCGACGTTGGGGGCGGCAGATTAGGGGTTAATAAATGTAGGTAGGTGTCGGCGATGTTAGGGACGGCAGATTAGGGGTTCATAATATTTAACTAATGTTTGCGATGCGGGAGTGCGGCGGTTTAGGGGTTAATATATTTATTACAGTGGCGGCGATGTCCGGTTCAGCAGATTAGGGGTTAAAAATTTTTATTGTAGTGTTTGCAACGTGGGGGGGCCTCGGTTTAGGGGTTAATAGGTAGTTTATTGGTGTTAGTGTACCTTTTAGCACTTTTGTTAAGAGATTTATGCTACAGCGTTGTAGTGTAAAACACTTAACTACTGACTTTAAAATGCGGTACCAGGCTTGACAGGAGCGGGTGTACCGCTCACTTTTTGGCAGACTCGTAATATCGGCGCTATGCTAGTCCCATTGAAAATATAGGATACGCAATTGATGTAAGTGGATTTGCGGTATTTCCGAGTCTGGCCAAAAAAGTGAGCGTTACACCTGTACCTGAAAGACTCGTAATACCAGCGGGCGTTAAAAAGCAGCGTTAGGACAAGCCAACGCTGCTTTTTAAGGCTAACGCAAAACTCGTAATCTAGGCCTATGTCAGCCATATGTCAACATTGGATGTCAGGTCATTACCCTGCAGCATCTTCCCAGTATGTATCCTATCAGACCTTATTACCCTGCAGCATCTTCCTGTTATGTATCCTATCAAACCACATAACCCTGCAGCATCTTCCCATTATGTATAATGTATACTATCAGACCATATTACCCTGCATCACCTTCCAGTTATTTATCCTATCAGACCTCAGATCAGACCACATTACCCTGCATCACCTTCCAGTTATGTATCCTATCAGACCTCATTACCCTGCATCACCTTACTATTATGTGTCCTATCAGACCTCAGATCATACCACATTACCTTGCAGCATCTTC